>NC_052632.1:85188390-85355890 GCF_016161935.1 Mauremys reevesii
ATCACAACAGCCGAGATAGAAGACGGAATCCCAGAAAATTCAAATACAGGTGCGTAAATAAATACTAAGAACATGCTTTCCTAACTATGGGTCTATGTCCCCCATGAATCAATAGTACAATTATTAGGGGACTTATTTTTTTGGATTACACTAACAGTGCAACTGGATATACCTAGTTTAACAGTATTAGATTTTTGTGACAAGCCCCATAAAACTATAGGAAACAAACTTCAGAATGATCAGACAGCCCTGAATAGGAAAGTAATTAAAATGTGACTAAAACATCAGTCTTCCCTGAGAGGAGGTGAAACAGTTTCTGCATCTCCTCGCACCAATTCAAAATCTCAATTGTTCCTCCTCAGCTGCTGTTAATAGACAAAAGGACCGCTGATAACTTCTGGATTTAGCTGATTCCTCCTGCTACAAATTCCTTTCCTCAGGCAATACTTTCATAACCTAACTTTGCTAAAAAACATACTGACATTTGACTTTTAGTATGAATTGGTGGCCTGAGAAATGTAGTTTTTCAGTTTCTGTACCCTCAGTTCAGTAGTGCAGTATTGATGGGATTGGCCTAACAATCTCATGATTGTAAGTAACCATCACAAAACACAAGAGAAATTGAATTTTGCAGAAATTAATGTTTTTTGCACATAATTTCCTTACCCGCGCAGAAATGGACTGCAGTGCTGCTGGCTGCCACTAGGGGTTGCTGGACCCGGCAGAGCCCAGCTCTCTCATAGAAGACATTGTTGTGGGGAGGGGGAAAGAGCTAGAGGGTTCCTGGCAGCTGCAGTTCCCTGCATGCCCTGAGGGAAGGAGAGGGCGGTGCGCAGGAAACTCTGTGCAAGCCTGGGACCAAACATCAGGATGTTTCTCCTGCTGGATCCCTGGGCTCTGAGGGTAGGAGGTGGGTGTGTGGGCTGGGGGGGGGGGTGCAGTATTTAGGAAAGGGGTGGCCTTGCAGCTAGGCTGTGGGGCGGAGGGGTGCAGGTCTCTGGGCAAGGGAGGCATAATTCCCCCAGGAGTAAGCATCCTTTTACCAAAAGAGCATTTGCCCAAAGAGCTCCCAAAATATTGCTAGCCTCAAAGCCTGGCCCTGGCGATAAGCTGCTGTTGCAGAAGTGGAGACAGTGGGCATCAGCAGCTGAGATGCTACTTTGGACTTAATGGGAAAATATTTGAGTTTGCTGCTGGGGAATTAGTGCAAATAAATTTTTGGATTTCACTTTTTCCAGGTCTACTCCTTGCCCCAGTGTAAAACATGCAGATGAGTGGGGTGAACCTTCCAAGTGTGAAAATGGGGATAACTGTCAGTATTGCCATTCTCGTACTGAACAGCAGTTCCATCCTGAGGTAAGAACTGAGGTTGTTTTTCCCCATTGTTAAGCGTGTTAAATTGAACATGGTTTATCTTAATAATGGAAATAGACAAATGTTTCGCTTATATGGGCATATCATATAGTACATCTAATTAGTTTTCTGATCTGTTAAAGAAGTTGCAAGATTTCTGCAACAGTTTTAAGTTGCCTTTTTTAATGTGCTAACTAATACTAGCAATTTTATTTCTGAAGTCTGTCTGTGATCTGTCTTCAGAGCACTGAAACTTCACGTCTTCTTAAAAGTAGATATATTTTATCCAGAGCTGTATGGAATCTGGAGAGTCGTTCATGCAGTAGTTGAATTAGTGGAGATATTTGCTTTAAAACAGTTTGCTAGGAATATCATTTGTACAGTTACATTAGTCACCTACTAGCATCTTTTAGAACTCTAATTATAAAAGAGAAGTTAACTTCATAATGTCTCCTGCAATATTTGGACATGGATCAGATTACATTTTCACATGATTTGTAATTCTCTTTGCCATGCTTCTTAACCCCAAGGTGTAAGATTTGGGTTTAAGCAACCCTTTTCACTATTCAGCCTATTTCTTGATCCTGCAGTCAAGTCATAATGGTGACTTCTGTGACATCACAATCATTTGTGGTAAACCTCTGTGGTATAATCACAGTAGTAGGAAGGTTTCATTGCAGTTGATTGGGGAAAATTGAATAGACCAATGGAAGAAGGAAAGAGAAGAAAACAAAAGTTCTTTCTGTCAGTGTGGATTCCACTGTAGGTATGCATGGGTCTCATGCGCATTAGCTTAGAATTTTTTATGCCTTTGTATTCCTGGCCCCAAAAGTCACAGTACGTTGACCCTCCCTTAGTTCCCTCTTACTGTTTATCTTTTTGTTCTATGTTTGTACAGCCCCTAGCACCTGACTGGGGCTTCTAGGTGCTATGATTATATAAATAATAAAAAAAAAAATCTCGGGTAAAGTCCTCAAAACCCTGCTTGACTTGAAGCGGCAGAGGCATGACACTGACAGGGAAAAAAGCCTGAGATTAAACATCAGTACCGAAGTCAGCACCAATAGCTGTCTTGTTACCTATCCTGGCACCCATTGACTGACCCACTCCTCCTTGGTGCTGAGATATGTGTTTGAAGATCTACTTTCATCCTTCCTCCCAGCACCAGCCCTGGTAGCCTTATCAGAACTGCACCCAGCAGTGCTGTTTCTGGAGAAATACTTGTCCTCGCCTGGGCTATTCCTTCTTCCTTGCTTCAAGCACAGAGCACTGTCCAGAGAGAGAGAGAGAGAGAGAGAGAGAGGTATCCTAAAGAGTTCTCCAGCACCACCTACTACCAGGCTTAGTGTGTTAATGCATTTTACTTAGTTAGTCATGAATGGAACTCAGCCTAGGGATGGGGCATGCCCCGGTCCCCAGGCTTTAAGCCCTGCGATCACTGCAAAAAACCGATGCCCATCAGCAATCCACATAACAGTCATCTAAGGTGTCTGGGCGAGTCGCATATAAGCGACAAGTGCCGTATCTGCATGTCTGTCAAACCTCAGACTAAGAAGGAGTGAGACATCCGTCTCAAAGTGCTCCTAGTGAAGGCAGCTGTAACTCCAGCACCGGAGCAATCGAGGTCCAACTGTGCCCCGAACACCGCAGGTTTGGTTCGGAATGCTCCACCGGCACTTTCGATGGACCAGCGCTGATGCCCCTCTCTGGCACCTGCCAAACGGCAAAAGAAGACCAGGAGAGGAAGATCTCCTACATCCTGCAAGGGGAAGGAGAGGGCAGGAGGGGAACCAAGGCCTGAGGAGGGTGGCTCAGTACCTCCAACCAAGAGTCAGGCCCAAGTGCAGGTCGAGTGGTCTAGCCCACACCGATCCATGCCTGCCACCCTGGACAGTGACGCGGGCCTTTGTCAGTTAGAGGTCCCATTGATCCCTGAGGCCCTGCAGGCAGCGCAGGATATCCTAGCGCTACCGGTGCCACCCACACTGGCGGTACCCTGATCCAGGGGTAAACCTGCCTTGGGACCTTTTCGTAAGTCCCCATCTCAGCGGTACCACCCTCCCTCATGAGGGAAGTCTCGCCAGCGCTTGCCCGCACTGAGCCACCAGGCCTTGAAGGCAGGGAGGCAGGCTTGGCGCAGCCCTCTTCAGTCTCCAGACTCAGGGCAGCGCCCATAGGGCTTGAAAGGTGCCTTGCCAGTGACCTGGCACAGACCGGTAGAAGTGTGCCCCGGCACAGACCAGTAGAAGTGTGCCCCTGCTGTCATCAACAGCACTGAGACCGGCCCAGCACTTCACCCATGACCTGGTACTGTTCACGGGCCTGACAGAGTTGATCGAGCAGAGTCGCCAGTCGTCAGTTCACTGATGCGCGTCGCCACAAAACAGATCCTCTTGGTCACTAAGAAGGTCTTCCTGGCGACTGACCTGCTTCAGATCCTGGTACCAGTTGAGCAGCGTGAGGCATAGATCACTGGAATGCCATCAACAATCTGCTGAATGTCGCTGGTCTCCGAGGACCCGCAAAAGGGACTCGTCCCAAGCAGAGAGCTCCCTATCGAGGTGCACCGATCGGCACCGCAGCAAACTGGGTCGCCAATCCACCTGCTCATGTTCGCATAAGAGCTACCACTCATCGTTGAGCTCCGACACCGGGCAGGAGTCGTTGCTGGCAGGCCAAACCCAGCACCGGTGGTACTCTCGACATTGGCAGTACCTCCAACTGCTCCATGGCCCTAGGGCCAGTGGCCAGCTGCCTGGTACCTGTGGAACCCATGGGGTTTTACCCAGCCTTCACAAGGGCTCAGGTCAGTGGCGGGTGCCTTGTCCAACCCATCAGCCTTGGTATCCCGCCCTCCTCCGGAAACAGATGTTCCCAAAGGGAGAACCCCTCAGGCTCTCACAGACCCCAGGGAACAGTTGGTTGGACCATCTATGGATGTGGCAGACCCCACAGCACTGGCTTCTTCCTCATCTTCGCCAAGAGAGGCAAGGCCAACTGGGAGCTACACCTGAGAATAAAGACTCAAAGAGGCTGGATTTGTTCGGATGCAAAGTTTATTCATCCTCCAGCCTCCAGTTGAGGCTGGCTAACCATCAAGCCCTCCTCAGCCACTATGACTTCAATATGTGGCAAGCCATTGCCAAGTTTAAAGATTTGCTTCCCAAGGACACCAGGAAAGAGTTTTGGGCGATCGTCGATGAGGGCAGGGTTGTGGCCAGGGTGGCCCTTCAAGCAGCCTCGGATGCGGCAGACTCCACAGCATGCACCATGGCCTCAGCCATCTCCATGTGAAGGGTGTTTTGGCTCTTTCTCTCAGGCTTATTGACAGAGGCCCAGCAGTTGATACAGGATTTTCCTTTCAATGGCCAGGCATTGTTTGCTGAGCAGACAGACAATAAATTACACGGATTAAAGGACTCCTGTACTATATTGAAAACCCTAGGGCTCTATGTCCCACATCTGGCCCATAAGCAGTTCAAGCCACAGGGTCAAGGGAGCCAACCCAGGCAGGAAACAGCTCATAAGAAGAGCAGAGGCTACAAATGTCACCAGAGCCACCGCCCTCTACCCAGTCAGGCGCCACCTACAACAGACAGGGTGGCAAACAGGCATTTTGAGGGTGCCCCTGAGGGTGACCTACCAGACTGTACCCTGGATCCATCCTCCCTATGTTTATCCAACTGCCTTTCTTTTTTCCTCCCTGCATGGACCGTGATAACTTCAGACTGCTGGGTCCTCAAAACAGTGGCCCTGGGCTATACCCTCCTGTTTCTTTATATCCCCTCTCCAACCTCCCCTTCCCTGTCCCTCTTCAGGGACCCATCTCACGAAAGTCTCCTTGCGCAGGAGGTGAAGGGCATGCTACAGCTGGGAGCGGTAGAAGACGTTCCTCGCGAATACAGGAACAAGAGGTTCTATTCCCGGTACTTTCTAATCCCAAAGGCCAAGCGCAGTCCAAGACCCATACTGAACTTGCGAGACCTCAACAGATACCTAAAGAAGTTGAAGTTACACATGGTCTTCCTGGCCTCCATCATCCCCTCCCTGGATCCGGGAGACTGGTATGCCACCCTCGACTTGAAGGATGTATATAGTTTTTTTTATAGCATATAACTTTCATATAGTGATTTTCCAAGAACACAGACACTTCCTATGCTTCACGGTGGGATTGGACCACTACCCTTTCGGCCTACTGACACCCGACCGAGGATGTTTACCAAGTGCATGTCAGTGGTAGCAGCTTACCTCAGGAGTTGGGGTATTCAAATATACCCATATCTTGACGACTGGCTAGTCAAAGGTCACTCCAGGTGCCAAGTCCAAAGGGACGTTGCGGTGCTACAGGTCACATGCTGGTCCCTGGGCCTATTGGTGAATGATAAAAAGTCAACGTTAGTTCCAGTAAAAAGAACAGGAGTACTTGTGGCACCTTAGAGACTAACAAATTTATTTGAGCATAAGCTTTCATGGGCTACAGCCCACTTCATCAGATGCATAGAATGGAACATATAGTATGGATATATATATATACACACACATATATATATATATATATATATATATATATATATATATACATATATAACACAGAGAACATGAAAAGGTGGAAGTTGCCAAACCAACTCTAAGATGCTAATTAATTAAGATGAGCTATTATCAGCAGGAGAAAAAAAACTTTTGTAGTGATAATCAAGATAGCCCATTTCAGACCCTTGACAAGAAGGTGTGAGGATACTTAACATGGGGAAATAGATTCAATGTGTGTAATGACTCAGGCACTCCCAGTCTCTATTCAAGCCTAAGGTAATGGTATCTAGTGAACAGATACAGATATCTTTGTGGATACAGACTAACATGGCTGCTACTCTGAAACCTGTTAGTTCCAGTGCAAAGGATAGAGTTCATTGGAGTGGTGCTCGACTCCACCTGCACCAGAGCTTTTCTGCCGCAGGAGAGGCTCCAGGCAATGATGGACCTCATTGCGGGGGTCTCTGCGTTCCCTCTAACCATGGCCTCGATATGTCTGTATTTGCTAGGCCACATGGAAGCATGTACATATGTCGTCTGTCATGCAAGGCTCAGAATGCAACCATTGCAGCAGTGGCTGGCGACAGTCTATTCCCAGTCCACAGATCACCTCAGCAGGTCCTTTTTCTCTCACCACGAGTGGTCACTCCATCCGGAGTTAGTCCGATTGCTCTTCCAGAGGTGGGGAATTCCCTGAATGGACTTGTTGGCCACCAGACAGAACAGGAAATGTCATCTGTTCTGTTTCCTGCAGGGCGTAGGCAAGGGCTCCCTCTCAGACAGCTTTCTCCTTCTGTGGTCAGGGGACCTGATGTACGTGTTCCCACCGATCCTGCTCATCAGCAGAGTGATGTCAAAGATGAAGAGAGACAAGGCCCAAGTCATCCTGATTCGCCCCGGTGTGGCCGCACCAACATTGGTTCGGCACGCTGATGGACCTGGCAGCAACTGCTCCCTGGCCCCTTCCCGACCGACTGATTTCGCAAGATCACGGGTGCCTCCTACACCCCAACCCCGCCTTCCTCCATCTCACAGCGTGGATGCTGAGTGGTTGAACCCGGAGGAGCTGGCCTGCTCTAATGAGTTCCAGCAAGTCCTCCTGGAAAGCAGGAAGCCTTCCACCAGAGCAACTTACCTGGCCAAGTGGATGAGGTTCTCCCACTGGGTGTCTGAGTGTAGCATCTCTCCGTTGCGCTCCTCCTTACAATCTATCTTAGATTACCTGCTTCATCTTAAGAACCAGGGGCTGGCCGTCTCTTCCATCAGGGTGCACTTTGCGACCATCTTCGCTTTTCGCTCACCGATCCAGGGTCAGACGGTGTTCTCGCACGACATGTTGCTCAGATTCCTGAGAGGCCTTGAGAGACTCTTCCTGCCAGTCTGGGCCCCTGTCCCACAGTGGGGCCTTAACTTGGTTCTTTCTAGGCTCACGGGCCTGTCCTTTGAGCCTGTGGCCTCCTGCTTTTCCCACCTGTCATGGAAGGCCGCTTTCCTTGTGGTGGTAACATCGGCAAGATGAGTGTTGGAGATTAAAGCCCTGACATTGGAACTGCCGTATACAGTGTTCTACAAGGACAAAGTTCAACTGTGACCCCATCCAGCTTTTCTGCCGAAAGTGGTGTCTTCCTTTCACGTCAACCAGGACATCTTCCTCCTGGTGTTTTGTCCCAAGCCACACACCACTAGTGAGGAAAGGAGGCTACACGCCATGGACGTCAGACATTCCCTGGCATTTTATCTGGAGCATACCAAGCCCTTCCGCAGGTCGACCCAGCTCTTCATCGCAACAGTAGACAGGATGCAGGACCTTCCAGTGCAGAGGATTTCCAACTGGATCATTTCCTGCATCTGGACCTGTTACAAGCTAGCACAGGTCCCACTGCTGCCGATTTTGAGGGCCCATATGGCTGGAGCTCAGGTGTCCTCAGCAGCCTTCCTGGTGCACATTCCCATCCAGGAAATTTGCAGAGTCACGATGTGGTCTTTGGTTCACACGTTCATGGTGCATTATACCATCACTCAGCAGGCCAGAGATGACACTCGGTTGAGCAGAGCTGTGTTGCAATCTACACGTTCATGAACTCCTACCCGCCTCCGTTGGTACAGCTTGGGAGTCACCTAATATGGAATGGACATGAGCAAGCACTTGAAGAAGAAAAGACAGTTACTTGTTCCGTAACTGGTGTTCTTCGAGATGTGTTGCTCATGTCCATTCCATGACCCTCTCTCCTTCCTCACTGTTGGAGTTTCTGGCAAGAAGGAACTGAGGGTGGAGAAGAATCAACACTGCTTTTGTAAAGGGGAAATTGTGTCTCATCAATCTATCAGAATTCTTTGAGAGTGTTGACAAGGGTGATCCAGTGGATACAGGATACTTGGACTTTCTGAAAACCTTTGATAAGGTCCCTCAGCAAAGGCTCTTATGCCAAGTAAGCAATCATGGGATAAGAGGGAAGGCTCTCTCATGGATCAGCATCTGGTTAAAAGATAGGAAGCAAAAGGATAGGAATAAATGTTTAGTTTTCACAGTGGGGAGAGGTAAATAGTGGAGTCCTGGAAGGATCTGTACTGGGACCAGTGCTGTTCAACATATTCATACGTGATTTGGAAAAGGGGGTAAACAGTGAGGTGACAAAGTTTGCAAGTGATACAAAATTACTCAAGATAGTTAAGTCCAAAGCAGAGTGGGAAGAATTGCAAAGGGCTCTCATAGAACTGGGTGACTGAGCAACACAGTGGCAGGACATTCAGTGTTGATAAATGTAAAGTAATGCATGTTGGAAAACATAATCCCAATGATACATGCATACAAAATGGGTTGTTACCACTCTGGAAAGAGATCTTGGAGTCATTGTGGATAGTTCTCTGAAAACGTTTGCTCAGTGTGCAGCAGCAGTCAAAAAAAGTTAACAATGTTAGGAACCATCGGGGAAGGGATGGATACATAAAACAGAAAATATCACAATGCCCCTGTATAAATCAATCATACACCCACACTTTGAATACTGTGTGCAGTGTTTCCCCATCACCAAAAAGATTATTAGAATTGGAAGGAGTACAGAAAAAGGAAATAAAAGTGATTAAGGATATGGAACAGCTTCCATACAAGCAGAGATTTAAAAAACGGGGACTGGTCAGCTTAGGAGAGAGATGACTAAAGGGGTCATAGAACTTTCCAAAAATAATTCCTAGAGCTTCTCTTTTAGAAAAACATCCAGTCTTGATTAAAGAATTGTCAGTGATGAAGAATCCACCACAACTCTTGGTAAATTGTTCCAGTGGTTATTTACCCTCACTGTTAAAAAATTATGCCTTGTTTCCAGTCTGATTTTTGTCTAGCTTCAACTTCCAGCCATTGGATTGTGTTACACCTTTCTCTGCTAGAACTAAGAGCCAACTGTTAAATATTTGTTCCCAAGGTAGATATTTCTACACTGTAATCATGTCACCCCTTAACTTTTTCTTTGTTAAACTGAATAGATTGAGCTCTTATGCTATTAGCACCCAGATAATTTTAAAGTTATTCACTTTCTATTTTTTTAGATTTACAAATCTACAAAGTGCAATGATATCCGCCAAACAGGTTACTGCCCACGGGGTCCATTTTGTGCATTTGCACACGTTGAAAGTGAGTATGAGAACGGTTCTTTTGTATCAGTGTTAATAAAATTCCCATGATCATGCAGTAGAGAATGTTTGTTTTTATTTCACCTTTAAAAAAAATGTGTTTTATCCCGTTCTGTTACCTTGCATCTATGATTTCATCACTACTTTGCATTAAACTCCTTGTGGCAACAGTGGAAGTGGAAAATGCATTACTTGTGAAACGGACTGTACCTATTGTTTATTTAGGCCCCAGCAAACACTTATGTACATATTCTACTTTAAGCATGTAAATAGCTTCATCAGTTTCAATGGAACTACTAACATGTTTAAAGGTGTTAGAGTGATAAGGTGAATGAGGTAATATCTTTTATTGGACAAGCTTGTTACCTCACTCACCTGTCTCTCTAATATCCTGGGACAGACATGACTATAACAACACATGTTTAAAGGTGAGTATGTATGTAAATATTTGCAGGACCTGGTGTTTTAGTAATCTGCAGAGAGGTGCCATGGACAAGTGATGCTTCCCTTACCCTCTCCCATTCTCAGCACATCCAGGCTGTTGTATCCAGGAAGCAGGAAAGAGGCACATCCTTTTAGAGTTCTCCTAGTTTCTGTTTTCACTTGTATGAAAAAGATGAATACATTGAAGAGGTGTGATACTTTAGCAGTCATAAAGTTCCTAGAAATGCTGGAGCCCCACATTTCAATTGATAAGTAAATTTACTAAGTATTTCCTCTCTGAACAAAACAGCAGAAACCTATTTTTCAGGGTCAAGTGCTGTTGATGGGAACTGCATACGTTTCAGGGAAGGAGGAAACAACTCAGCACAGTGCACCAGAGACAGAAATTGGGACTTTATATTGACTTCAATAAGAACAGGATCAGGCCTATTGTCACAATCCCCTATCTCCACTCACACTATCCAAAGATGCAGAAAGGGTGGTGATTTGTGGGTTACTCCTGAGGGAATTCTGCACCAAAAAATTAAATTCTGGGCCAAAAATAAATAAATAAATCCATGCAGAATATTTTAAAAGTCTGCATATTTTATTTGTCAGTAAATAAATGTGGAGGCCCCAAGCATGGCAGTGGGGAGCACAGGGCACTAGCTGCATGGAGGTGAGAAATCATCCTGCAGCCCCCTGCCCCCATGGGACATAAACTCAGCTGTGAAGCTGCTCCTGACCCTGACACAGTGCAAGGGCTGGGGCTGCCCCACAAACACCACGGAGCCCTGCCCTCCATGCCAGGCGCACCAAGATAGCAGGTGAGAAGGGAAGAGTCTTGCATGCACTCCGAGCTCTGGCGTGGGATCGACTAAGCCTGCTTGCCCAAGTGTGGGGGGATCTAGGTACTTGGTGAGAGAGTTCAGGGTGTGGCAATCTGGGTGTGAGGGGCTCAGCGAGGAGTCTGGCTGCGGAGGGATCTGGATTCACAGGGGCTCGTTGCGGGGGTTCCGGGTTTACGGGGAAATGGGACTCTGCAGGGGGTCCAGGTGAAGGTATTTGGGGCTCAGCAAGGGGTGTCTAGGTTAGGGGGGATGGGGCTTAGAAAGGGGGTCTGAGTGTGGAGTACTCAGTGGGGGGGTCTCGTTGCTGGGGGAGTGGAGTAGGGGCTTGGTGGGGTGAGGGTCTGGGTGCAGCTGGTTGGGGTTTGGTGGGGAGGGGGTCCGAGTGCTGGGGGCTAATTGGGGTGATCCAGGTGCAGGGGGGCTGGGGCTCAGTGGGAGATCTGGGTGCAGAGGGGCTCCTGATGCAGGGAGTGAGGCTTGGTGGGGTGGAGGTTTGGGTGCGAGGGGCTCATTGGGGGTGGTCTGGGTATGGGGGCTCTGGATGGATGGGGGAGGAGCTCCCCATACAGTGACCCCTTCCCCCCACAGCTGAGGAGCAATGATGGCAGGAAGCGGGGGTGTGGGGGAGGAGTGCGGAGCTTCCTGCAGCTGCAGGAGGTTTCTGGGAGTAGGTCTGACCCAGCCCTGGCCGTTCCTTACAAGGGAAGAGGAAGTCATCTCCCTCCCCGGCCGCAGCCCAAGTGAGATTAGCAGCTGAGCCTAGCGCAGGGTAGGAGCCACTGACCGTGGCATCCCCAGCTCTCCCACCCTGCAGTGAATTACTTTTCTGCTGAGTGCCCGAAACGATGCGCCTGTACTGCTGGGGAGGGACGTGTGACCACTCTTGTGATTCCCTTTGCTTCCTCGTCAGAAAGTCATTTTTCTGCAGGGAAGCAAAGAAATATGCAAGGGACATGAATTCTGTGTGCACACAGTGACGCAGAATTCCCCCAGGAGTAGTGTGTGGAGCATATAAGGTTCAGGCTCTTCATAAAAACCTAGAGACAAAAGACAGTGAGAAAATAGTAGCAACATAGGGAGGGGTATTCAGAACTAGGTTCTTTCCTCCCATATCATCAAAATATTTGCAGCTGGGAGCCAGGTCAGGATTTACTGGGAGTAAAAAGAATGCAAACGTTGGATTGACATCAGTTGGCGATGGGAGATTCAAGTGGCCCATCCTTTCTATATAGGTTCTTATGTGGCTCTTACCACTGCGGTTTCTCTGTCTGTCTCTGCCAGTAGCAACAGCTCTGAGCTCAGTCCTGCAATCCTGACATTCCACCTCTCTCTTGCTCAAGTATGGTCAACAGAAAAGAACCCCTCCATAGATCCAGTGGGAAGAAGAGACTCCATAGCTAGGGACCCTATCTCATAAGAAAGGTGACAGGGAGACTCTTATCCCATGGCTCCTGTTTCTTTGGCCCCTAATATCCTGTATGCATCTCCCCCTATCTTCAGTGAGGCCCTAGTTTCTCAGACCAGGCAATCCCTTTTGCCCCACAGTGCAGGGGAGACACAAAGTCTCTTATGCCCACTCCCCTTCCTCATGGCTGTAAGGGAGAGAGACTCCTCTCATCTTTGGAGGTTCTTCAGAAGCAGCTGACTCTCTTCTCTTCTCTTCATTCTCTTAGGGGGAGGGATAGCTCAGTGGTTTGAGCATTGGCCTGCTAAACCCAGGGTTGTGAGCTCAATCCTTGAGGGGGCCATTTAGGGAAGTGGGGATTGGTCCTGCTTTGAGCAGGGGGTTGGACTAGATGATCTCCTGAGGTCCCTTCCAACCCTAATAATCTGTGATTCTTTGTGGAAGCTGGCAAGTCGGGTCCTTTCACTATCCACTGGAACTGGGCTTCCCCTGGTGTCATTGCTGCTACTCTGCTCCCTTTTAGGTCTCACCTATCAGCCTTCTCCCACTGGTTGGGGCAGCCCACAACCCTTTCAACTGGCACAGTCCCCAAAAGAGTCTCCTCTGTTAACAGGGGAGGATTGAAACCCTGTCCCAAAGGGTGAAGAGCAGTGGGGAATTGCCAGCTGCCTCTGAAAAACTTAGCAGGGGAATGAGCCTCCTAAAAACATTGGAAGGGACGTTAGTCTGCAGCCTTGGGCTTCTTTAGGACTCTTAAGTGCTGTTGGTACTCTGATTGTCAGTGTGTCAAAAACACCCACTTCCATCTGACTTCCTAGATGATTACACCCCTTCATGTTGGACCCAAACCTGGCAATAGCAACTCACACGTTCATGACCTCCGAGGTTAATGCTGATTGTCTGTAGGAATGAAGCGACTACTGAAAAAGCTCTGTTTGATTTAAAAAAAAATCAGCCAATTTGATTAGCAGCAGGTACATTACCCTGATACTCCACTCTACACTGCCTGCCTGGTGAATAGAGAGCCCCTTTCAAAGGCTGTGTCCTAATATTCAAAGCCCTGTATGGGATTGGCCCAAATTCTCTGAGAGCATCTTTTCCTTAGCTACAATGACCTCTCATGGTAGCTATGTCCCACTGGAACAAAGAAATCATTTACCAATTAGGGGAGGCTGATTCATGCAGATGTCAGAACTTTTGCAGGAACTGGACCTAGACTATGGTACTCATTCCTTCAAGGAATTAGAATGACTGGGGCTACACAGTATTCCAAATGTAATACTAAACTCATTTCTGTGACTTTTCCTCAATAAGTACATAAAACATGAGCAAAAATCCCAATAAACTAATCACGCTAGTTCTCTTATAGGCTAGGAAGGAAGGGAGTGAGAGTGTTTCTATTTTTAAAAACTTGGGAGGCACTCCAATCCTACTTTGATGGGGACTGTATGAGTATGTAAAAGATACATTCATTTATGGGATTTGGGATTGATATGCAGCTGTGTGTATGGGGAGTGAAGCTAACTGAACAAGGAGGGCAGTGACCTAGAAGGGAGCGTGAGGGTGACAGTAACCAGAACAGCACTTCTGATGTGAGGTTGTGAGGGGCTCGTGGGCAGTATTTTCCCTCTAGACTTAATCGAGATGACAGTGACTGTAACTGCCTCGTAAAGCAATCCAGAATGAGGTCACAACCCCAAGGGAGAGTGGAAGTAAATAACATTAGATAAGTGCAGCATATTCTGTCTTCACATCCATTTTTTTCATATTCAGTCAGGCAGAGGATGATCAGGGGGCCTACCTGTGTTCCTTCTTCAGAGTCCCGGCGCTTAGTCTGGAGTCTGTCTGCACAATGATAGTTATTACTCATCTCACCTGTGTCTCCTGTGTTTTTTTAATTGTCCCCTACTCCTGTACTTGATACGTAAGACAAAGGAAATATGTTAGATACAGCATTTGGAAACACAGTACAAAGGCAGAATCATGCAGTAATTAAACATAGCTCATTAGGTACAAAAATTACACCACAAGAAACAATCCTCAACTATGCTATCTCCCCTGAAGAGAGGTAATGGTGCTGAATTTACATGTCCCACTGTTCCATCTGTTCAGTATCATGGCATGTACTCTTCTGCATGATATAACTGTTAATTGTCCTTGGCAGAAGGAAGGTTCATGCAGGACACAGTTTATTATGCCCTTCAGAAATACAGTTGTGAACAGAGATGAAAAATAAGAAACATTTTGTATAGAAAATTCTGGCAAAATCTGTGGAATTTCTTCAGGGGCTGATCAGATTTTCTAGCCCTGTTTCTTTTTTTAATACCCCATGTACATGAATCAAGGGGTAAGGAATGTCAGTCAGCCTATTCAACTAAATATCTGTTGCTAATGCATTATTTGTCTAGAAAACCCACACAGACCTAAATGTCCAAATTTTTAATAAATACCATTTTAAAGAGTACTTTTATTTGTATATTCCAAAGGGCAGTAAGTAATGAGCATCTAAATTAACCAAATCTGAAATGTTCAATAGAATACTGAAGTTGTCTTCAGATCATCAGGAAGTGATGTGTGGGTCTAATTACTTTGAATTAATTTTTCTGGTATAAAAATTGACAATTAAATAGAATGACCACTTAAATGTCAATATTTTCTCAATATTCCATTAAGATAAGCAATAGAAATTCCAGATTCTTCTTCAAGTAGTGTCCCTGTGGGTGCTCCATTGTAGGTGTGCATGCTTCTTTAGGACTCTTCTTTAGGCGCGTTCCTGCGCCTTCGATTGGCGATCTTTGGCCTGGACATGCTTTCTGTGTCTTTCGTGCTCTGCCTCACGGCTAATTAATGCTGCACAGGTGAACTACCTTCTCAACTGCCCCAGCTAGAGACAGAGCAATTAGCAGTCCATTCGCTCATACTTTAGATCTTTAGAATTGTTTATCTCTTAGATACTCTTAGTGTTTTCGTCAGTTTTTTCTCTTAGTGTTATAGGGTTTCCATTAGTTTCTTTCCTGTTTTAAAGAAAAATAAATGTTTTTATTTTATCTCTGTCCTCCCTCAGGGATTTTCCCCAGTAGGGGGCATTCCCTGCTCCCCTGGGTTTAAGAGGTGCCTCTCCTTCAGGGAGGCTATTCTGGTTACAGACAGACATTCCCATTGCGTGTAGTGCCTCGGAGAGGCCCTCATTCCATAAAAGTGTACTTTTTTGCCAGCAGCTAAAAGCTGGATCCTGAAAAATCCAGGAATTAAAGTTAAAGCTATTCCTTATGGAGGGAGCTCTTCAACCTGTGACTGACCCTGGCCCCGAATCTCCTTGACAGCACGAACCATCACCAGAGCATTTTACTTCCAAAGAGGGTGAGCTGAGAAAGAAGTCTTTGGATTCCCCTAGCAAGATCTCCCAAAAGAGAGCTGTAAGGCCTCATACTGAATCCCAAACCAGCCAGATGAGATCTCCAGCATGTTCAGTTACTTTGGCACTGATGGCTAAAAGCATGATATGCACAACTCTCATGGGTCTGCCGATGCACACACAGTTAGTAAGCTATGGGCACAGGCTCCAAAACAGTGGCACCACCTGTCTGAGACAAGAGTTTACACTGTACTGTGTCTACAAAGACATCATCATTGCAGAAACTCTCTGTGCCAACAGCTTCAAAACAACCCTCATCGGACTGCCTGTCTTGAGCAAGATTGCTGGTTTCTTCGGTACCGACGAGTCAACCCCGACAAGCCCTGACAGTACTGATTATGGCACCGCAGGAGTTTTGGTTTTCCAGGGACCTCATGGTATCTGAGACCCTAGATTGGGGGTTCGGTACTGAGTGCATCTCAAAGCCCAGAATCACCACTGGCACTGAGGTGTTCAGCTCCACTAATATCCAGCAGAGTCTCAGATAGTGACCAGGAGGATATCCTCTCTCGGCACTTGCCATGGTCCCTCTCTCTACCAACCAGGGCCTTCTCAGCTACACCCTCACTCTGGGTTTCAGCCCCCATGATATGACCAACAGTGGGTTCTGCCACCCATGCCCTTCCTACCATCCCAGTGGCAATACTAGGATCCATGGGCAGCCTACAGGCACCATGCTTTCCAGGCATTTAGTGTCACCCACCAGGAGTCTGAGATGCTCTCCTCCAACCTCTGTCTCCAGAACCTCATAAGGAAACTGAGGAGCAGGAAACCAGGCTAGCAGAGGATGCCACACCGCAAACCAATATCTCCTCTTCTTTCCCAGATGAGGAAGCAATGCCCCCTCCACCGTTCATACCAGACGATTTCAAACTCTTTTTCAGGACCTTACGAAGAGGTTGCGGGAGACACTGCAGGTCCCTCTCGAGGAGGTGAAGGACACCAACTGTAAGTTGTTGGACAAACTGCATATGCCCTACTCCTCAAAGATCACCCTCCCAATTAATTAAGCGCATTTGGATCTGGCTAAAGTCATATGGCGAACACCAGCTTCAGTCACACCAACATGCAAACTGGCCAACAAATATACTATGTCCCTTCCAAGGATACTGAATTCCTTTTTTCACACCCTCCACCTAATTCCATCATTGTGGATGTGGTGAATTCTCATGGCTGCCAACATCACATGAAATCCACCCCCTTATGATAGAGACTGGAAAAGACTTGATTTATTTGGAAGGAAGGTGTACTCCTTGGTGACCTTGCAATTTAGAATTGCAAACTACCAGGCCTTAATGGCACATTATGACCACATCAATTACGCCAAAAGACCACAATGAGAACAGTTTAGGCCGTCATACATGGGGGCAGTTAGTGGTCAGAACAGCACTTCAGACTGTACTAGATGCCACGGATACAGTGGCCCACTTGGTATCAACAGTGGTAATGATGTCATGGTCATTGTGGTTACACCTTTCAGGGCTGCCAAAAGAGGTACAGATGATGGCCGGGGACCTCCCTTTCAAAGGCTCCAAATTATTTGTAGATAAGACTGATGCATCACTCCATGCTCTCAAGGACTCCAGGGCCACACTTCGGTCATTGGGGATCTATACACCAGGTCAGAAAAAGAAGTTTAGTCTTCAGTCCTCCCACAAATCATGTCCGCCTCAGTACCTATCACAGCACTGCTATGAGCCACAGCCACAGGGGGTTGGACTAGATGACCTCCTGAGGTCCCTTCCAACCCTGAGATTCTATGATTCTATGATTCTAAGTCAGAATTTCAGAGGTGAAAACCATCAGTCCCTCAACCTCCCAACCTTCCACCTCGAAACTCCAGTTTTGATGCCTTGGTTGAGGCCCTGAGAGACCACTCCCTACAACATCAGCTGCAACTCACAAACCATTTGCATCCCTTTGGATACCGCCTTTCTCTGTTCCTCCAAAATTGGGTCTTGGAGATGATCTCCAATGGATATTCTATCCATTTCACCTCCCTCCCTCCTCAGGGACCCTTCTTATGAGAGACTGTTAAAACAGGAAATAGATCACCTGCTATGCCTGGGAGCCATAGAACCTATTCTGGCTCATGTCAGAGGCAAAAGCGTTTATTCTCGATATTTCCTGATTTTCCCCCTCCCCCCACCCCAAAAAAGAGAGGGGGAAAAAAAAAGGAGGTTGGAGACTCATACTGGACTTCAGAGCACTGAACAAAAACATGCGGGCACAAAAATTGAAGATGGTCACAATAGCAGTGATTATTCCATCTCTGGAACAGGAAGATTGGTTCTTTGACCTCCAGTCAGAAATGCTTGTGCTCCCTTTCTTCCACTGATGAGAAATGCACTCACGAAAATCATGACAAACAACATAGCATGCATGTACTACATAAATCATCAAGGGGGTGCCAGATCATCTTCCCTGTGCATAGAAGTGCTAAAGCTATGGAATTGGCGCATTTGGCACAATGTTTTAATATCTGCCGCCTACCTCGGAGGCAGGGAGGGAGTGCAAAATACAACAGCAGTGTCAGTTGCAAATTGTCACATGACTGCAAGCGGGAAATGTACCCAACTGTACTCTGCAGCATAGTCTAACAATGGGGGGACCCCAACAGTAGACTTATTCGCTACTTACTTGAACAGGAAATGCCCACACTATTGCTCCAGAGATGGCCTCGGAAAGCACTCATTAGGGGACACTCTCCTTCTCCTAGCAGAAAAAGGCCTCCTATACACCTTCCCCCATTTCCTCTGCTCCTGAAGGTCCTGATAAAAATAAAAAAGAGAAAAAGCAAATGTTATACTGGTTGGTCACATCTGGCTAAGACAGACATGGTACCCATACCTGTGACAGCTTGCGACATGTCCACCAATCCCTCTTCAACCCACTCCTTATCTCCTCTCACAGAACGAAGGGCAAACTCTCCATCCCGACCTACGGATACTCCATCTTAAGGCTTGGCTCCTTCATGGTTCCAGCACATAGAGAGAGTTGCTGCTCTAAAGAGGTGTAGGAAGTGTTACTACACAGCAGAAAATGGTCTACCCAATGCACTGACCTGCAAAAGTGGACAAGGTTTCAGGTTTGGTGTAATTCCAAACAAATCACCCCAGTATTTTCCATACTCCCTGTAGTGTTGAACTACATGCTAGTTCTCAAGAGGACAGGACTATCTCTCAGTATGTTCAAAGTACATCTGGCAGCCATGACAGCTTTCTATCAAGTGATAGAGGGATACTTGGTTTTTGCCCACCCAAAAACTACAAAGAGATTCCTCAAGGGCATGGTGAACCTCTTTCACCAACCCAGACACCCCACTCTAACGTGGGACCTAAATCTAGTTTTAAAGAGCCTAATTAGACACCTCTTTGAACTTGGTCATTTACATACCTGTCAATGAAGACAGCATTCTTAGTGACCATTACCTCAGCAAGGAGAATAGGGAGACAGAGGCACTAATGGTACCCCCTGACCCCACCCCCTTCACAGCATTCTTTAAAGACAAGGTCCCTCATAGGCCACATTCAAAGTTCATTCCCAAGGTGGCCAGCTCATTCACCTCCCCACCTTTTACTCAATGCCTCAACGTGACAACAGGGAGGCTATACTATATACACTAGACATTAGGAGGGCCTTGGCCTTTTATTTGGATATGACAAAGGCCTTTAGGAAATCTCCTAAGCTCTTCCTGTCCATTGTGGAAATGTCAAAAAACACAAGGATACCAGCCCAGAGACTCTCCAAATGGGTCTCAAACTGTTACATTGTGAGCATGATAGCAACAATTATTACCTCCATCTGGAATCTATACACATTCCATAAGATTCGTTTTCACCTCTATTGCTTTCCTCAAGAATGTTCGTATCTTGGAAATCCTGCAGACAGCAGAGACTTGGCTGTCTGCTTATATATTTTCAGAACACTATGCGATCACTGGAGACTCTGCTTCTGATGCTATCTTCGGCTCCACAGTATCATCCATAAGAGACTTGACTCAAAAGCCTCACCCTCCATTGAGGATACTGCTCGAGAGTCACCTACAGTGGAGCACCCATAGGGACACTACTCGAAGAAGAAGAGGAAGTTACTCACCTTGTGCAATAACGATGGTTCTTCGAGATGTGTATCCCTATGGGTGCTCCACCCACCCTCCTCCCCTCTACTTTGGAGTTCTCAATAAGGGCTGTATGGTAGAGAAGGTGGTTTGCCCAGGAGGGTGGTTTTCCCATGCAGCGCTAATTAGCCTCAAGGCAGAGCACGAGGGAGGGAGAGCATATGTGCAGGCCAAACAGACACTGTTACCAAAGATGCCCAATCAAAGGTGCAGGGACGCATGCACACTTAGTGTGGAGCACCCATAGGGGGACACATTTTGAAGACCCATCATTACTGCACAAGGTGAGTAACTTCATCTTCTTTTGATGGGATGCTATAGATCACTCTACAGCCAGGTAGAGTGAAAAAAGACAGTAATCCAGTGTACAGTGTTGTGTTTATCTTTGCAACCCAGAGTCCTAAAAATGTTGTCTTTTAAACACTATAGTATCTTAGATTCTTGAAAATACAGTAAAATTTGTAATAAGATTGTATATTCTTGGGTTGCAGATCTTTTTTTGTTCCTGTGGATTTTTGTTGGACTGAGTAATGAGGAAAAGCCCTCTGAGTTACAAACATATATTTGGTACTAAGTTTGGTAATGGCCACAAATATACAAATATTAAATTACACCATTTTCAAATTGACTTTGCTTTGGTTATGTTGTTATGCTTTCAGAAACAAAGTTTTTATTTGTGTAGTTAAATGTTTCCATATCAGAGGTGGTGGTAGTGGTGTGTTTGGTTTTGGGTAAATAATTGTTGAATTCACACAGCTAAATACAAAATCTGTGTTTAATTTGTTGGGGATTCCTTCAACAGAGGACACCATGAATGTAGTCATACCGCAAACTGGTTGTCAATCAAAGCCAGGCGCTCATCTGTTTTCAGCAGACAGCATAGGAATTGCAAATGAATGGAGCCGCAGTCTTAACTCCACAAACAGCATTACAGATAACAATGGGCAATCTGGAAATGTAAGTGTAAATACTTCTGAAAAAGTTACTACTAAGGATCACTGTGCCAATATATAATTGTTTGTTTTATTTATCAAACATCTTTTTTTATTATATGTATATTACAACAGAAAAGAAGCACCTTACTTAGACATTAAAAAGTCAATAAATATTAGCCCTCACATGTGGCAATAAAGGTTTTAAACTGGTGCTGAATATCTAGTGCAATGTCTGGCCTCTACCTGAGTACCCAATTTAATTTTGTATTACCTCTGTTTTTTCTCCCTCTTTCTTTCTTTGTCGATGCAGTCAGGTGACTGTAGGTACTCAGGTACTACAGTGAGAAGTGTCATATAAATACCTAAATCGAATTCCTTTAATCAGGGAACCCCAGCATTTGTTATGTAAACACACGACACCATAACTTACTTAAGGTTGGTTTCTCTTTAGGAAAGATTTAATTAAAGGAAGATCTTGGCTGGCTACAGCTCTCCTTTTTATTGTTTTCTGTTAACAGGAAAATCAGATAAGAATTTGAATATACAACTATGCACTTGACATTTTACTTTAAAGCTATCTTCAGGCTGTTCCTGGAGCCATTGTATATTTGGTAGTTAAGAGGCTCTCCAGTACCAGAGTAAAGAGCATGATGTAAATTATCCTATTCTGTCAAACTGAGTTGAGGGGAAAAGGAGATGGAATTGATTATAGAGTCTTTATTCTCTACCATTTAGCCATACTTGGAAATGGATCTTGTTGGTAGGCAACAGTTATTTTGAGGTAGTTCTTGTGGTTAGATGTTCAGCTTCATGTGTGTGTTCTCCCTGTGTGCTGTCCCAGCTCTGCACAGACAGCTGGTGCAGCAGACCTCGAGCGAACCATCCAGTGACTACAAGATCCGTTAAGGTATGAAGGCATCCAGCTAGGTTTATTGTTGACAAAGCAAGGTACTAGTGTTCCACAGACTCTACCGGACCATTAATACATGTATACCCGTAACAATGGACGCAGCTCAGTCAGTGGCGGGGCTTTCCATTTCCCTTTTGGCTGGCCAAAGACACTCCCTCTGAGATACATCTTTATGCACCAATACAAACAAGTTACGTATTTCCCCTGACGTATGAGGATGCCACTCTCTGACCTGTTTGTGTGCCACCCATTGCCTTGTACCTGTAGGTTCGATCATAACATCTCTATCCATCATGCTGTCATCCTGACCTTATCTTTAGGATGGGTCAGTGTGTTCCTGTTATCTTTGGGGAATGTGCTGGTATTGAGGTGTTCTGGCACCACCCTTCTGGAATGTGCTTGCGTGAGTGCTTGTGCCCATCATCTCTCAGGAATATGTGTTTTTGCAATATCAGCCCTGTGCTTGCCAAATTCTGTAAGCAGGGCCTGCTTGTTGCTCACAACCTGATTTTGCTTCATATCAGCAAAGTTTTGACCACTACTTTAGTTCAGGCATCTGATACAAAGGCTTATGTCTCAGGTTCTCTTCCTACTACAATTGAAGATCAGGACCCCTGGTCTAGCCCTTCCTACCTCTTTATTGACTTGATTTTTCTTGTTTCATGAGCAACAAAGACCCTTCTGTAGCTCATGAGTATATGTGTATTTATTGGTAGAACTTTCACTAACAGGTTTCCAACACTTGTAGCTTTTTGTATATAAGATTAAAGCAGAAACCAAATATAGGTTACATGTTTTAAAATAAGTTTAAAAGGAAATGGTTAATAAATGTGTTTTAAAACCCTGAGGTCTTTTATTGCTGCAGGTTCTGCAGCTTCATACTGTTGCCCTTTAGGCCAACCATAAAGATATATCTGTGTAGCTGTCTACACTGTGCCTTAGCTCTCCAGTATGAAATCTGCTGCTACAGCTACCTCCAAAAAAGCTCTTCAGGGGACTGTAAGGGGCATACCTGTTCCACAGTAGGAACCCACTCCTTTTTCTGCACAGGGACTTGAGTTCCATTGGCTCAATTCAGTTTGCTCCCGAGGCTTTCAGCAGTGACCTATAAGAGGCACCTCCTCTCTCAGAAGCTCTTCAATCTGCTCCACTTCCAGGTGACTGCATAAGAGTACCAGGGAGAGTCTAATGGCTATCTTGTCCACAGGAACTCTCCTTCTGCTGCTCAAGGACCAAGTTTCATCAGTTCTCTCCACCCTCCCATGTGCTTATACTCAAGCATTTGCTGCAGTTAATCTAGTTTAATTATTAGTTGCCACAGTTTCTTACCTTTGCCATTGCCTTAATTACTTAAATGCTGTGGTCTCCTCCATGCTTCCAGGATTCACCTTTTGAGACTTAAACTCCTGCCTTCTCATCTGCTCTTCCCCTCACCCTGGTCTCTTCTTTTCCTTTTCCCACTTCTTCTTGAGCTCTGTTGTGTTTTTTTCTTCTACCCTTCTCTCTTCCACTATCTCAATCTAATCCTAGTCTATTATAATTTAGATATTTATTGGGCAACTCCTCCCTCCCTGCTTCTCCCTATCCCAACTACACCTTTTCCTTCTTGCCTCTGGCAGTATCTCTCTCAACTGCAGCCTGCTGTCATCCATGGCCTCTTTGTAGTAATCTCGATTAGCCACTGATGCCTCTTCTTGCGGGCTCCAACTTTACTGCTGTTCCCTCTTATCATTGCTCCCTTCTTTTCTGCTATCACTAAAATTCTTGTGGTTGTTTTTTTTTTTAGAAATGAAACCTCAGTCCTTCCTTCTGCTGCTGCCTTTACACCCCACTGAATTCTCTCTTTCTCTCCCCCAGTGCAACCTTCAGAGCATCCTCTCCTCTCTTTCTTTCACCCTGCAAAAAGGCATCAGCAGCAAAGGCATCCTGCCTTCAGATGTTTGTCACTTCAAACTGTTTCCAGAGAGGAAGGATGGTCCAATAATTAGGACACTTGCTTTGGACGTGGGAGGCCTGAGTTCATTTCCCTACTCTGTCCCACACATTTTGTGTCGCCTTGGGCGAGTCACTTAGCCTCTCTGTGCCTCAGTTCCACATCTGTAAATGAGGGTAAAAGTATTTCCTACTTGTATAGATGTGTTGTGAGGATAAATGCATTAAAAATCGTGAAGTGGGCATACTATAGTGATGGAGGAGGCCATATAATTACTTTACATAGATTCCTCTCTCACTTACCCACAGTACATTCTTATTCATGCATCTGAGTCTTTGCTCCCCTTTTTGTCCGTTTGGCTATCATCTGTTATTCCATGGCCTTATCCTTCCTCCCTATTTCAGTGGGTGACTCTCTTCCTTTCTCTCATTTCATTCCCACCCCTTTTTCTGGGGAGTTTAGCTTCCACATTAATGTCCCCCTCTGATTATTCTAACTCTAACTTATTATTGTAGCCACCTCAAGGTCTTCCCTTAAACGCATATTGGGTCCTTTACCTCCATTTTCTGCCTTCAGCTTTGAACCAGCTTATTTTACCCACCTTTGTCACTTTCTTAACTTAATCTTCATCAAGCACTGCTTTCCCCCCAACCTCTTAATTTCTGCATACCCTATCTCTAACCACTCTCTTTCATTTTAACTTCATTAATTACTCTCCTCTGGCTGCTTCACACAAATCTTACATAACCTCTAGTCCATGAACAACTCAAATTCCCTTTCAGCTTTCAACCTGATCCTTCATTTCATCGTTTTTTGTCATTTCTTTCCTTGGTGCCATCCTCTTCTCTACACTCAACCCTTTTTCTTCACTGTCACATCATTGTGTTGTTCCACCACCCCCATATTTGACTGTCTTGTCACATCCATTTCTTCCTGCTTCTGTGCTGTTAAGGGTATGACTACATGGGGATAAACAACCTGCAGCTGGCCAGGGTCACCTTACTTAGGGTACGTCTATACTACCCGCCGGATCGGCGGGTAGTGTTCGATGTATCGGGGATCGATTTATTGCGTCTCGTCTGGATGTGATAAATCGATCCGCTAATCAACGCCCATACACCACCTTGGCAGGAGGAGTAAGTGCAGTCGACGGGGGCGCTGTGGCAGTCGACTTGCCACCGTGAGGACAGCCAGGTAAGTAGAACTAAGATACTTCGACTCGCATAGCTGAAGTTGCGTATCTTAGTTTGAACCTCCCCGCTACTGTAGCCCAGGCCTTGGGCTTGGGCCCTGGGGCTGAAAAATCACAGTGGAGACACTCGGGCTGGAGTCTAAGCCCTGGGACCCTTCACTCTCTCACAGTCCCAGAGCTTGGGCTCCAGTCTGAGCCCAAATGTCTACACAACAATTTTTTTCAGCTCCAAGGTCTGATCCCTGTGAGCCCGAGTCAGCTGACCTGGGCCCGCCACAGGTTTCTTATCCCCTTGTAGACATACCCTAAGTGCCTTAAAAGAAAGTCTAGGGGTTTTGCAGATGCTTTCAACTACAAATTCATTCTTTTTTCCACCAATTCTGTCTACATATTTGACACTTATGCCTACGACTCCTGCTGCCTATTCGCTACCCTGGACTCTCTCCTCAAGCCTCTTCTGCAGCTACCCCCTCCTCTTTCAACCTAGATCTTGCTGGGGGGGTTTTCCCGAAGCAGAACATTGATATACCAGAGGCAGTGTTCCTCTTCTCCCCTTTCTTTCCAACCTTCACCTTCTCTTCCTTCACCCTTTCACTAATACAGAGACGTCCTTCCTAACCTCCTCTTCCATCCCATTTTTATGGTCCATTAATTTCGTGGTCTTCACCTCCAAGCTCCTGGAGTGTAGTGTCTACTTCAGTTACCTCTAACTCTCTCTGTTCCTTCACTGTCTCGCTTGGTGGCTCATCCTCTTTCAACCTCCTTTTCCAGTCTGTTCTTCAGGCCTCTATTCTTGGTCCCTGCCTCTACACTGTTCCTCCTGACTCCACCCCCAGTGACCTCATCAACTCATGGTTTTAATTACTATGTCTGTGCAGATGACTTCAAAATCACTCTGATCTCCTCCGCCCTCAGTTTATTTATGCATCCCTAACTGTCTCATCAATTCTGGATGTCCTGTCCCAAACTCAAATTGACTGTGGCACAAATGGAGTGTTTCTCTTAAACACTTGTTTTTTCCTCCCTTCTCTGTCACTGTTCATAATTTCATCATCCTCCCAGTTACCCAGATTTGTAACTTTAGTGTCATTATTCAACTTTTCTCTCTCCTACTCCCCAAACATTCAGTCTTAAATCCTACAGATTCTTCAGCTGCATCTCAAACATAATCCTTACACTATGCTCTATACATATTGCTAAAATGTCGATTCATGCCCTAGTCATCTGTTGCCTTGATTATTGTGGCCCCTTGGGGTCTTCCCTTACTCTCATATTTGGTTCCACATATCCTTCTATCAAGGTACCATTAAAAGCATCTTTCTTGTCCAAAGCTCTGACTACCTCTTTCTCTTATTAACACATACCCAAATACCTAACTTGCACTGGCTCTAAATCCTCTGTCTCAAGGCTTTGCATGTCTCTTCTATCTCCCAACTTCCCTGTTCATGCCTTACATTCTGCCAACTTTGCACAGCAGGACATGTCCTTGGTGGTCTCCTCCTATACGTGATTCTGTGCCTTTTCTTACACAGCCTCAAGACTTAAAATAACCTCACTGACTCAGTGCGTCATGCAGCCATACTCGACACCTTCAAATGCCTTCTCAAGATTGACTGCTTTTGGTTATTTTTGCAACCAAGGAGACAATCTGGTTGGGTAGAAAGTATATTGGAAATTAGGAATATATGAAAAACAGTGGTCCCAGGAAAAATCTCTGACCTGTAAGAAACTGTGACTTATAAATAAAAAAGTAAGAGGGGAGGAAAGATGACACCAGTATACACAGAGGCTGTGAGATAGATATATATGTGTGTGTGTGTGTGTGTGTGTGTGTGTGTGTGTGTGTGTGTGTGTGTGTGTGTATATGTGTGTATACACACCAGAAAGAGCAATGCATTTGCATCATGTAGGTATAAATAACCATGTACAAGGATGAGAGAGAAGCAACATACTTCTCTTTTTACATCAAGTGTCCTAAATCTGAATCTTGCTTGTGGAGCATGTTTTAGGCCAGGGGTCGGCAACCTTTCAGAAGTGGTGTGCCGAGTCTTCATTTATACACTCTAATTTAAGGTTTCACGTGCCAGTAACACATTTTAATGTTTTTAGAAGGTCTCTTTCTATAAGTTTATAATATATAACTAAACTATTGTTGTATGTAAAGTAAATAAGGTTTTAAAAAATGTTTAAGAAGCTTCATTTAAAATTAAATTAAAATGCAGAGGCCCTGGACAGGTGGCCAGGACCAGGGCAGTGAGAGTGCCACTGAAAATCAGCTCGTGTGCTGCCTTCGGCACGTGTGCCATAGGTTGCCTACCTGTTTTAGGCTCTTCTTAATTCTTTAATGCCAAAGTAACATTTTCCCATTCCAGTGTTCACTGTTGGTAATGAGGCCTCAGGTGAAAGTGAACTTCCAACTACAGTTCTTAAGGCACAAGTAGTTTTTCAAGTTAATAAAAATTAAATTTTACAGTTCTGTACCCTCAGCTCTTTCCTCCCTCCCCCCAAAAAGAAAAAAAGTGTACAATGTAAAAAAAAAAAATCCCACTGAAGTCTGAGGAATTTAAAACACATAAGTCAGAAAATTCAAGAAGTTCAAGACTTTCATAGTATTTATAATTCTGAATTATTTGAAAGTTGAACATGGGGGATGGGTGCCAGGAGTAGCCCCTGTTTTTTAATCCAGACACTGTTTCCCTCTCTGGCCATGGGCACGTAATTCAGTCTGGTTGCCTTTGTTTCCCTATGTATAAAATTTGAGTAATACTGACCTACCATGCAGGGTTTTTTGAGGATTAATTAGCATTTGTAAAGTACTTGGAAGAAGAAAAGGGCCATGGAGCATGTTTTCTGAATTAGTGATGAATACAACAATAAGGCGCTGAACAAATAACTAAACATGTTGTTACAACATAAGGGGCATATTCTCCCCTTTTTCCTCTGTGCAAGCATTTTACTGACATCCATGGGTGTTCCACTCTGCACTCTGGGGAGTATAATCATGACTGTACTCTGGCCAACAGACTAAAATTAAACAAAATTCAGCCCTCTCCTCTGAGTTTGATGCCACTGGCCTAACGAGTAATCAAAAATACTGTATATGTGCAATGTGGATGAGTTAAGGTTGCTATGAGAACTACTGCTACTTAAATTTTTTTACCCTGATGTTTAAATTTTCACCCCTGTTGCATTTCAGAGTGTTTTTTTTAATTTCACTTCCTAAATTTTTTTTTTATAAAGAAAAATATAAGAGAGCAGAAAAACAAAAGAATCACACTGGTGCGTGCTTCTTTGGGAGACATTCACCTGTCCTAGGGCACAGCCTGGGAACCCGCTCCTCAGCCATGTCTTGAAAAATTTCCCGTATGCTTTGGCACTGCACTTCAGAATGCTGTCCTGCTACCACACCAGGGAAGATTTTAAGAATTGTTGGGGTTACAGATGAACATGTAGAAAAAAGGCAGCAGGTCTTGGTGGTTTTTGTCCTGAACTTTTCCCTTTACATTTAATATGGCAGGAACACAATACCCCTATAGGTTCTGTCATCCTTCCAATCCCCATCCCAGATGCAACTGTCTGGAGGCTGGATTTCACTGTGGATTGTGAACCCCAGAGCAAGGGAAACTTCACTGAGCGAGCATTTTTCAAATATGAATAACTTTGGGCAGTCTTAGCTCAAGTTTATGCAGCCTTAAAGGTGATGTGCCCCAAACAACCATGTAAATCAGCTGTCTTGTGGAAGACTGAACCTGAGAATGGTGGAGGTGTTCAGATCTGGTTTTTAGCTCTCATTTGGAGCTCTTGGTCATGGAGAGCATTGTCTTTGGTCTTTCCTGTCCAATATGTCTTTCCAGCTGTGATTCAGTTGTGGAAGAACACTCTTGACTTCTCACTAGGGCAATGACATTGGCAAGTAATGTCTAAGTTCTGGGAGCCATATGTAGTAGTCAGAAACTCTGCTCTACCTGATTTTTTTATAGTATTGGGGAACTGTTGGCCAGTTGTCAGAGTGATGCTGTATGGCCAGTTTAAAACTTAAAACGTTGAAATTTAGCAAAGAACTGCTGCTCTAAGAACAAGCCTCAGGCCAAGTTTGAACTTTAAAAAATTAGTTGCTTTAGTTATTTTAACTGAATAACTGAGGGGCAGGATTGTATTTTTATTCTGGCTCAGATAACTCAAAACCAGATTGACTTTCATACAGTTTTCCACCTTTTGAGCATGAAAAGTTTTAGCCCCTAAAGGAAACTTCCTCAGAAGGTGATGATTGAACTCAGGGTTAGAACAGATTTTGTTTTGCAACTATCTTTTATTATTAGGTATTTATGAAAATTAAAGGTTGCATTTTTTAAATTTATATTTGTTTGCAGTAGTGCCCACTACATGCAAGGCTCTTTCCAACCACTTAAGAGGGTCCTTGGTCTGAGGAGCTCATAATCTAAGGATAAACAAATAGATAAAATTAAGAGGAATAACAGGTAATTAATATACAAGTCAT
The DNA here is from genome assembly GCF_016161935.1 of Mauremys reevesii. NCBI lineage: Eukaryota > Metazoa > Chordata > Testudines > Geoemydidae > Mauremys > Mauremys reevesii. The sequence goes on from NC_052632.1 coordinate 85,217,583, forward strand.
CTTGATTCACTATAGATGGTACACAGAGTCTTTAATACAAAGCAGCAATAATTTTGGTAAATTTTAGGCAATATAATTTAGTGACTAAGAAAATAAAAAATAGTTAAAGCATAAACAGGTTTAATAATTCAGCAAAATCAGTTTTTACTGAAATATTCCCAACTTTTGTGGCATTTAAAAAATAGATATTAAAACTCAGGTAGATATCAGCACTGTTTGAAAAATCACATTTTTGTCTCTCTTCTCCCTTAATTTAAGCAAGATATAAAGAAGTCATGATGAATGTACAAAATAAAAATACAAAATTACAAAATAAAAGTCCATGAATCCAAAGTTTCTTGAGGTTGAAGATTAATTTTGGAAAACAGTGCCAAGTGCTTGACTCTGCTTGAAAGCCAACCATTTCAGCATTACCAGAAAATGTGATTGGTCTTTTCTGTTAGATCACAGGAAGAAGAAATCCTCAGAGCAAAATTTGTCAAATATGTAACATCTAACAATGGAATATGCAAAGTTTATTATTGTAAACCACATCATGAAAATCTCCCTGATCTTAGCCAATTTGCCCTCCAAATGTTGGTATTGCCGCCAGATCCTGTCCTTGTAGTATGTGGCGTCTCCAAATTTACCTATAAAGTGATATTGTCTGAATATGATAAACTCAGTGAAGTAGAGCCTTTCTGAACAAAGAATCCCGTAAAGAATATTAGACATCAGCTAACTCATAGTACACATGAAAATTTAATACATGGGTTTTAAATTAGTTTTTTTATTACATATATTGCTTTCTTTTAAAGTTCACCACCAAAACAAATACTGAAAAATTCCCAGATATTTTTTTAAAGAATAAACTTGCAAAGCTGTCTTCATATACTGTGCAGCGTTGTTTATAGGCATGTCGTTCCCAGTATATTTCAGACAGAAGATAGGTTAGTTAATATCTTTTATTGGACTAAATGGGACTAGGTCAGAGTTCATAAATGACTGTTAATGCACGTCAGCAGGGTACACATGAACAGTCCGTGGCAGGCTAGTGCAGGGTAAATTCATACCCCAGCTTGCCGCAAACTAATGTTTCTGTAGACAAGACCTTTACCAACTTTTATATTGGTAAAAAATTTTTGTATCCCATCTGTAAAACCAGGTTCCCTTAATATGATGTAAAAATGATGAAAGAGAGATTCAAATGAATAAATAATTTTTAGATGTTGCTAGAATTCTTTTTCTGTATGTGGTTTTAAGATGCACCATAATCTATCAGTGCTAGAGGCAAGTCCATTACACCATCAGTAAAAGATTCAGTTCCTTTGGAGTGGTATAAAGTACCTGTTTCTAACTCTTAGGGTCAGGGTCATCTGCCCTTAAAGGTGTTACTAGTCCAGGCATGAATTACCGTCCTAGTCCTTGGGCTAATTTAATTTTGTTTTTTGCTTTTGTTTTTTTAATATGGAGGAAAGGAAGTTGAAAGGTCGTATTATTTCTGAGTTAAAGGCATTTGTTTGAAGCTGCTCAGAAGTTTGAAATATTAAGTCACAACAAAGTGAGCCGAGTTCATCCGAGGCAGCCAGGGATGCGTTATCAATGCAGTTTAACACATAGAGACTACTGCCACCACATGGGTAGCAAATTTAGTTACATGTAACTTATTGTATCTGGAAAATTCTTACTTTGATTTTTGCAGGCTTATGTTGTGGACCTTCAAGCGTTCATAGGTTAACAAAACTGCACAACACATAAATAACCCATCTAATGTTTTATTTGAGTATCTTCAAAGGATAAAACAATTGCTTTGCTACTAGCATCTGTCTCAAAAAGGTGTGCAATGAGAGTAGCCAGGAAAATGTATTGATTTAGGAGGGGGTTTGTTCCTCCAAAATTGCAGACAAATTTCATAGAAGGGACCATTAAGGTCAGAAGGGACCATTATGATCGTAGAGTCTGACCTGCACAACACAGGCCACAGAATCTCACCCACCCACTCCTGTAACAAACCCCTAACCTATTTAAATACAAGTCTATGATGTTGGTGCTACTATTTCTAGTTTAGTTCACTATTCCCTCATTCTTTAAGTAGAAATCCAGCTGTAAGTAAAAACATAGAAAAGGCTGGTTTTTATTTTACTTTATTCTATTTTTTAACCAGGAAACTACACCTTGCCTGTCCATGTTTTCTTCTACTGTCACTTTACAATTCATGACAATAAAGCTTGTACAAAAAATCCTCAAAACATCTAATCTGTGTATATATATATGTGTGTGTGTAGAAGATACTATAAACATATCGACAAATTAATTTTCCTAATCATTGATTTTTGTTGTAAATTTTAGAGCATATGGAAAATTTGCTATGTTTACTTTAAATATGACAAAATGTCATGCTAGAGGGGTTTATGGATCTTTACATGCACCTAAGAACCCTGCTCCAAAGATGATATAATCTAAACTATACTGTGATGCAGAGTAATTGGCAATTAGCAAATAAGAAGAAATTTCTGAGGAAAAACAAGATGTTGATAGCAAGCTAGGAACTATTTCCCTTGTTTGTTAGGTTGTGTGTGGGGAGGGGGGACAAATAAGTATGTCCTAAGATGTCTAGTCCTTTTACCAGAGCAATGAACTTGAGGGCATGGGTCGGAGTAGGCTAGCTCAGCAGAAGAAATGATGAAGCCACTAGAGGATAGCTGTGTCACCCTGGTGTTAGAGGGAATGGAGAAGAAAGCCCAACTGTTGCTCTTTCTACAGCAAATATGAAAGCATACTGGGAAAGGAAAGAAGTCTTGGGCCCTTTAAAATACAGACTTTTCTCTCTCTCTCTCTCTCAGAGCTGTTGAAAGAAAGGCAGCACAGGGGAAGGATTTGATTATGTGCCTGAGAAATACACACACCCATATTGTGCTGGTCAGATCACTGAACAAACACAAATTGAGGGAAATGGCCTATCCCATAGAACTTGCAACCTAAAAGACAAAATGTTATAAGTGGGTGAAATATTTTTGTTTTTCCTATCAATTGGCTTGTTACAACTTTTCATCTGCCTAACCATTATAGCTATTATCAGATGGTGGTTTTCTGTAAACATTTTGGCAGAGGTTAGCTTAAGGAAAGGAACTGAAGGAGGCAAAGGGTGATGGCTTTGCAGATTTTGATGGGAAGTGTTCCCCAGGCAAATGGACAGCCTGAGAGAGAGCACACAGGGGTTTGTGGGAAAATCAGATCAGAAGATCATCAAGATTGGTGGTGCAAAGGTGCATGTCAGCATTATGTTAGGATGGTTATGCAGGGTGGAACTAACTTGTGAAAGGCTTTGAAGAGAAGGACAGGAAGGAAGCTAATGATATAGAAAGGGGAGCTAATGGAGGGGCTTTGAGCAGGAGGTTGGACTACATGACCTCCTGAGGTCTCTTCCAACCTTAATATTCTGTGATTCTATGACTTGAATGGTCATGTAGACCACATAATGGCCAAAATGATGGTTTTCAGAAGTAGCATACTGAGTGGATTTAGAGAGGTGAGGTTCTAAGTGCCAAAGCCAGAGAAGAGGAAATTACAGTAAACAGAATGTGAGATGATCTTGGATGAAATTTTGGCAGTGAGAGCAGAGAGGAAATGTTTGTTCTTGAAGATGTTGTGAAAGGAGAAGTGGCAAGATTTAAACACTGCCTATATTTGTGGAGCAAAAGAGAGGAGCGGAGATCACGGGTCTGGATGATTAGCAAGGTGAGGGTGCTGTCCGCTGTGACTGAGAAAGAGGATAAGAAGGGAGGACTTGAGGAGAAATATCAAGAGCTTAGTTTTGACCATTTTGACATTCAGGTGGGGATTGGACAAAGATGTCTGAAAGACATGCTGACATAGTGGCTTGAACAAAGGGAGGCAGGTCCCAAGTAGAGAGGCAAAAATGTGATCATCAGTACAAAGACAGTAGTTGAAGCTGTGTTTGCAGTTAATGTCTCATAGGTATAGGGAGGAGAAACAGAGAAATCTGTTGCATTTCTGGTTTTATTCTATCACTGTTGAGTTTGGTAGAAGTTTCCTGACTTTCTGCTGTAGTCATACCAGATAGATAACATAGAGCTACTTCTACATGCATGGTAGGAAGGAAGACAGGAGACTAGAAAACAAACAGAAGAAAATGCTGCCCATAGTAGTGGTGTTTGGTAAGAAGCAGATTTAGGTTTTTGTTCTTGATTTTACTGATCCTTTAAAAATATTCTATAATTATATACTATTTATGTAACTATGGATAGGTGTGAGAGCACATAGTATAGTATTAAGCAGGTAGTGTGAGAACAGTGGTGGGTGAAGAATAACTAAACAAAATGAGTAACTTTGGAGGAGAGCATGTAATAAGTGAGAGACTGTTGTAGGTGCAAGGGGTACTTTTAAAATAGGATTTAGTGTTATATTTGGGAGAAAGAAATAAAGATAATTCAGAAGTGAGATGAACCAAGTTAAATGTCAGGTGTAAGAGGGAGAACAAAAGCCAAGGGGAGCAGAGATAGGAGTGGAGTTGTATGAAGTCCTGCAGGAAAAAAAACATAATTTTACTCAGGTAACTGATTATGCAAGACTGTTCAAACACTAATTCATTCTAAGAACATTATAGTATCACACTAACAGTGCAGCAACTGTTCTGGAGGTGGTAGTTCTCTTCTAAACTCCTATTTTCAGTCATTTGAAACTGTGTCCAAAAACATCTATTTTGGGTGAAACTTCTTTTGGTTGTGGGTTATTTTATGTGGAAAGTTTGAAGAAAATGTATTACTTTGTTTTATGAGTTACTAGAATATGACAAGATGTCCTCTAGCCATCAAGAATTTTATGCTTTTTGGTGCACAAATACATACGGTTAAAAAATCTTTTGATTTAAATCTTCAGACTTGACTTTGTGTATGGTGGAATGACAGTTGTGTGCTTTGATCCTGTTTGAAGGAATTTTGATTTTGCAATTACAAACTTTTGAACATTTTTCAGATCTGTTGGCCATGGGCAGCACACCTTTTTACTTTGTGATTTAAAATGAAGTCCTCCCCAGAAAAGTGACTTTTCGTTAAAGAAAAAAGCCTCTAAGGGTGTTCTGTTTATTTCAGTTATGCTTCATATCTATTTTGCTCAGTTTACAAGTAAAAAAGATGGATTTTCTCACTTCCTATTCTCCCACTCAGTCTGGATCTGAAACTCATGTGGATTTCTTTCCGGCTCATGTATCATTATTAATAATAGAGATTCTGAATTCTGCTCCCACTTTATGACTGTGCACCCTTCTTTTTGGATGCACAGGTATAATAATGGGCAGTTTTTGTACCTACAATGAGAAGTTGATGAAGAAGAGGAGAGAAAAGAATCCATCTCCTTCTCCTCTTTGTGTTGACTCTGCAGAACTTGCAGGAGTAAAAAATAGAAAACATTAAAATCATCAGGTATAATGCTCACTACAACCAGGGAGCACATCAGTTCAGTAAAAAGATGGGATTTTTAAGTGGTCACTTTTCAAAGCAGAGCCATACTCCAAAGTATCATGCTCTGAATATTTATAGGTGTAGGTGTGTGTGCCACCATTCATACGGGAGGAAGCATTATGATGATCTGATCTGTGTAACACGGGCCATAGAATTTCATCCAGTAATTCCCACATTAATCCCTTAACTTCTAGTTGAACTACAGCATATCTTTTAGAAAGAAATCCAGCCTTGATTTAAAGAATTCAAGTTATGCAGAATCCATGACACCCTAGGTAAATTGGTCAATGCTTAATTAACCTCAGTTAAAAATGGGTGCTTTATTGGCAACCTGAATTTGTCTAGCTTCAGCTTCTAGCCATTGTCTCGTTATACCTTTGTCTGCTTGATAAAACATCCCTCTATCAGAATTTCCCCCTCCCCCATATATAGGTACTTGTAGATTATAATTAAGGCTGTGTTAGTCACAGGTATTTTTAGTAGAAGTCATGGACAGGACACGGGCAGTAAACAAAAATTCACGGCCTGTGACCTGTCCATGACTTTTACTATATACCCCTGACTAAAACTTGGGGGGAGAAGGGTGGCCTGGGGGGCACCGCAGGTGCTCGGAAGGGGGGGTGCGCCGCGGGTGCTGGGTGGGGGCAGGCAGGAGCAGGTTCCCTACCTGGCTCCTGGGAAGTGGCGACCTCCAGCTCCTAGCTCTATGTGCTGTCTCCACTCTGCCCCAGCCCTGGTTCTGCAGCTCCCATTGGCAGGGAACTGTGGCCAATAGGAGCTGCGGGGGCAGTGCCTACGGGCAGAGGCAGCAGTTGGAGCTAGGAGCTGAGGGAGGGGAGTTCCTGTCGCCCTTTTGGGGAGCCCCCCCAGGTAAGCACCGCCCTGCACCCCAATCCCCAGCCCTGAGCCCCCACCCAACCAAACTCTTGCCACGGGTGGGCCTGAGACTGCCCCAGCAGCAGCGTGTGCGACTGGCCCAGGGGCTGCCCGAGCTGCTCAGGAGGCTCCTGGGCCAGTCACATGGACCTCTGCAAAAGTTACGGAAAGTCACAGAATCCGTGACTTCTGTGATTTCTGTGACAAACACAGAGCCTTAATTATAATCAAGTTACCCTCAGTTGTTTTTACAGTCTTTTAAGGTTGGACTGAATACTGAACCACACATTTATAAACTACAGAACTACTTGAGAACAGCCCACTTCTTGTCCTGAGACAGTCATACTTAATTTTTCCAATTTCTCACTGTTATATAAAAATGTTAACATGTTAAAGCTCAAGGATGTAACAAATGTAAATAATACTGTCTTTGTACAAGGGCAGTCTCAGTAAAGAAACTTTTCGGAGTTAAAAGAAGTGGCATCTGAAGGAATAATGGTTGGGTGCTGTAACATTAACATCGTGGCCAGATCATGACATCCTTACTCATTGATTTCAATAGGAATTCTGCCTGAATAAACCTTGAGTAAGGATTTCATGATTTTGCCTGTGGTGATTGAAGATGGTGGTGGTGGTGGTGGTTCAAAGTTTATATAGCACCATATGTTCACATGGAGCTTTACAAAGAAGTTAAAAACAAAAAAAACCCACCTTGGGACTAATGAGGCCAGACTCCTCTTGTGGCTCTTTGGCTCCTTAGTTCCCCCTTAGGCACATGGGCATTAGAGATATCATAGAGCTGAGTTGCCAGAGCTTCCTTTGCTGGTGTGTGCTCTAAAATGTCAGTGAAAAGGTGGGCTCACAGCTGGGAAGGGGCAGAGGGGCAGCAAAAAAATTATTGCAGTCGCAAAGCTACATTAGCTTTTGAGCAGATTAATGACAAGGCTGAGGTGTGGTCATCCTTACCCCCTATTCTTACTCTGTGCATGGATTCCTAGATCCTGTGGAGATTCTGTGCAGGGTCAGAGGTGGGTGGGGGAACAGGGCAGCGCCAGATATAGCATTCTCCCACCTTCTCTGACACAGAAAGGTGAAGGTCTGTACGTGGAGTCTTTCCATGTTTTTTACATCGTTTCATCCCTTGGTATCACTTTCATCTTCACTTATGTTCGCAGCTCCCTCTCAAGTTAGTACTTGCAGTAGATTTCATCAACATGCTCTTTATTCACCATCTTTCTGGTCCTTACTTAAGATGTCTAATAAGGCTGGTGCTTATGGCAGTTCTCCCAGTCATGCCTGGTACATTGCTGCCCCTTAGCTTGTGATATATCACTGTTTATTTTTACCATTTGTTTGCAATTCTTCAGCCATTTTTCAGTCCACATTAAATTTTGTTATCCCTCAATTTTAATTAATTTTTCAAATAAGATACTCTGTCAAAAGCTACGTCTACCATTTTTCTTTTCACTAGCTTTTGTAAATCTATCCCACAAAAAGCTGTCATGTATGTTTGGCATGATTTGTTGTTTATAAGGGAGTACACACAAGAATAGTTATTAAATAGTACATAAAACCAATGCATCTTTCATGTCTGGATAACTTTACCATAATCACTTTCATGTCTATTGCATAGACTTTATTAAATATTTATCTTAATCTCAGGGGCGGCTCTACGAATTCCGCCGCCCCGTGCCTACGGTGGAGCTTCCGCAGGCATGCCTGCGGGAGGTCCACACGAGCCGTGGGACCAGCACACACGCCGCAGTCATGCCGCCCTCCCGTTAAAATGCCGCCCCACGCGCGCGCTTGGCGTCTGGAGCCGGCCCTGCTTAATCTTTTAAAAATATTACAAAGGAGAAGAGCATTTCCCCGCTCCAGTGTGTAGCGTGTTTTACCTAAACCAGGGGTCTTAAAGTCCCAGCACGCAGGCCATCTGCGGCCGGAGAACCTCCCCACTGTGGCTCGCAGAGGAGAGACACTCCCGGCACTCTCAACTACAGGCGCCACCCCCCGCAGCTTCCATTGGCTGGGGGAGAGGGACAGACATACCATCACTAGTTGCTGGGCAGAGTCAACCATGGAGGCAGCATCATTAGTTGCTGGGCAGAATCAGCCATAGAAGCATCCTCACTTTTTTCCCATGATGAATACAAGTCAAAATACCGAACACAACTGTCTGATGCACACCTTGCTGCAATCCCGAAGGTTTCAACTGCTCAGTCACTGAGGCCAAACATTAACACAGTGACAGAACTGAAGCATTGCCAGGTGGCTGGCCAACACTAAAAACTCTCTGGGAGGCGAAGAATTGTGTAAAGTTGTATGACAGTTTTATTATTTCTAAGAAATTTGAAATAAAAAATACAATATAAATTTTTTCTGAACACCATCTTCAGTGACATTATTGGCTCACTGGGAGGATTTGAGGACTGGCACTGGCTGTAAGGTAAATTGAGTTTGAGACCCCGACCTAAACCTTCATGCTAATTTGTTAGTGCATGTGTATAAAAAGTAATGTCCATTGGCCAAAATAAAATAGAATTGGATTCACGCTATGTTTTTGCCTTTACTTTGTTATAGAAGTAATGTTGTTGGCAAAATAGTCAGTCATTTTCTTGAGAGTCCATGTGTTTTGGTAAGATTAAAAATATAGCATTGCTACAGTTATGGTTGAGGGTACACTTTTATGTGAATCCCTTGTTTTAAGGAGTTTTTAACTTTCTAGAAAAACTACCATTAGGAATGAAATATCTTGTACTTGTTCTTATGCTAATAGTAAAATTTTTGTGACAGTTTATTTAAATTTCATGAGGTTGTTTTCCAAGTTTCCTGAATATTGAAAATAGCCATTCGTTAATTTGACAAATTACATATCCTTTTTTTGCAGTGAGCTACTTCAAGCAATGTCATTTTAAGAATTCAGACTTGGCATATGTCTTCCTCAACAAGGAATGTTTACTATGTGATGCTTGTGTTTTTTTTTTTTTTAGAGTAGATGGGAAAATAGTTGTAAAGGAGTAGACATCTTTATATTGCAAGAGGATAATGTCCTTTTTTTTGTAAACAAGTATGCACTGAGTGCAATTATCCCTCTGAGAGTGTTTCTATACATATTGAAATAACAACATAGGACCAAATTCAACCCTAGTGTAAGCAAACACAATTCTGTTGAAGTCAGTAGAGTCTCGGTAGGATTGAGTTTGCTCCTACAATATGAGTTTTGAATTACTGTTTGAAGAAATACAGTTAGAGTTATGATAGTAGTTGTAACATTGACTTCAGTGGGAGTTGTATCTGCATATGACAGGGCTGAAATTGGTTCATAGTCTCACCTGTTCATTTTCCAGATAGAGAAATGTCTGGGCTGAATTTTTCACCAAAAAAAGGCAGAATTGTAGGGCCAGATCTTCAGCCAGATCATTGATTTTAATTGAGTCTTTGATTTTCACTAGTGGAGGCTTTGGTCTATATCAGGGGTGGACAGCCTAGGCCTGCAGGCTACTTCCAGCCCATCAGACCTTTTAATATGGCCCTTGAGCTCCCGCTGGGGAGCAGGGTCGGGGGCTTGCCCCTCTCCGCCCACCTGGTGCTCCCCAGCCACCGACTCACAACTCCTTGATGAGCACCATCTTCCTGCACGCAGAGCCATACTGTGCAGATGCGACCAGCACCGCTTACCCAGACTTCATCCCGCTGTTTCTGGGATTGGAACCCTGCCCCTACATGCCTCCTCGCACCAGCCTCCACACAAACTAGCCAATGATCAAGGCCAGCAGCATCACAGGATACCACCCTCCAGACTCTCGAAACTGCCCAGGGACCTCACTCGTCCCAGCTAGGGGGCGTGGTACAGCCGCCTTAGTGTCACTGCCGGCAGGGCCTCTAGGAGTCCCCAGTACCGTCCCTGTAGAGCACCCCCCTGCGACACACCCCATGAGTCCCCCTCCTCCCACTTCAGTAACATCCCTTATAGAGTCCCTCCCCTGCCTGGGTAACATCCCTCATAGAGCCCCCCTTTGAATACCTCTGAATTGTTAATTTTATGAGCATTCATGGCCCACCATACAATTTCCATACCCAGATGTGGCCCTCAGACCAAAATGTTTGCCCACCCCTGGTCTATATGAATGTAAGAACTGCCATATTGGGTCAGACTTGGGGGTAGTACACAGAATAGGACAATTTTGGAGAGTTCCAATCCTATCTTCACCTCCAGCTTCTGGCAGTCAGAGGTTTAGCGTCACCCCAAGCATGGGATTATATTCCTGACCATCTTGGTTGATAGCTATTGATGAACCTAGCCTGCATGAACTTGTCTAGTTCTTTATTCACCTCAGTTATACTTTGGCCATCACACCATTCTGTGGCAATGAGTTCCACAGGTTAATTGTGCATTGTGTGAATGTTTGCCTTTGGAACCATTACTGTGAATTTTCCAACTTTGAAAAATAATGTTGCATTAACATAGGTTTTGCCATTTAAACATGCATATGCATATGTGTATGTATTTGTATAAGTAGGTGTATGGTTATTTAAATAACCATTTAAAAATGGAGTAGAGTAGAGCATATTGGACAGATCCTATTTTCTCTTTCCTACAGATTTCCTGTGCCTCAAGTCCAACAGTAATGTCAAGCTCTGGTAGCTGTAGCTCATTATCGCCTATTGGACCCCTTTGTAGGCAAAGATCATTAGCAAATGGTGCCTTGTGTTCCGAGTGTAGCCCATCAGGTGTTTCTTCACCAAATTCTAGCTACCCAAAAGCACCAGGTTTTGAACGAGAGGATCAGGTATGTAAATACTAGAAGTACAAATAAAATCTTGAGATAGATAAAATTAGAGCCTACAGAAAACCTTTCTTTTATATCCCTCAACTCTCTAAAATGCATTTTGGTTTCTTAACACCCCCTTCCTCCCCCCCAGGCACTTTGAGATGGCATTTTTGCTAATACATGCTTTAGATCTTAGCAGCTTGTTGTGTAAAAGTGTTAAAATGTTTACAGAGCACAATTCCAAATGTAAGAGCGGAAAATTTTTCCAACCCCATTTTGTCTTTAAAACAGACCTAAATATATTCTTCAAATATATTCAGTTTAAGTTGTTTTTGTTTTTTTAATTTATTCTAGATTTTAGAATTTTTGGAATTTTTTGGAATTTTTCCATTTACGAAGTCCTCAGTTTGGTTAAAAAGTTAACATGCAAATGTGTTAGATGAAGTTAAAGCACATGTTTTATGTAGATGTTTATCATGAACTCAATGTAGTATCGGCAAAGAGTTCTGTGGCACCTTATAGACTAACAACCATATTGGACCATGAGCTTTCATGGGTGAATACCCACATCGTCGGATGCAATGTAGTATCTGATTTATTACACCATAAGATTATGCACAAGTTGCCTTATAGGTTTTAAAGCAATCAGTTTGGGTTTTTTACTTAATTGAGAACTTCCTACCAAGGACTCATTTTTGCTACAAAATATTACTCATTAGAGGCTTGATCCTGCTCCCGTTAAAATCAATGGAAAGACACCCATTGACTTCAGTAGAAATTAGATCTGCTCTACTGTAAATAGTCATAGTGTTCAAAGTAGGGTGACCAAATGAGAGGAAGAAAATATCGGGACACATGGGGATGGGGGGGTGGGGAAGGAAAAAAAAGCAGAGTGCTGCTGGCGGAGCGAAATATTGGGACAAATTGCGTCTCGACCAGTCTTTGGGGGACAAACATCTAAATATCAGGATGGTCCCAATTTTATCGGGATGTCTGGTCACCCTAGTTCAAGGCCAGAAGGGATCACCAGATCATCCAGTCTGACCTCCACCAACACCACCCAGCACCCAGAAGCTAAACCCAACAATCAAAATTATATCAAACTATTATACCCCTCAGGAGACTAAATTATTATGTGCCACAGGAGGGAATAGGAGGGACTGAGGAGCACCAGTGCTCGAGGTTCCCACAACGGTAGGGAAAAGATTGAGATATACCCAGATAATCCTAGCAAGTGATCTGTACCCACACGCTGCAGAGGAAGGCGAAAATCCCCCATGGTCACTGCCAGTTTAACATGGGGGGAGATTCCTTCCCAACCCCACATATAGTGATCAGTTAGACCCTGAGATGAGAGCAAGAACCAGCCAGCCAGCCAAGCACCTGGGAGAGAGAATGTTTGGTGTTGCCTCAGGGCCCCAGCCCTCCCTGTCTGATGTCCCCGTCTTCAACCATAGCCATCCCTGATGCTCCAACTGAAGGAGGTTTTTTTTAAAAATGTGAGGGGAAGAAGGGGAGCAGAAATCCTTTCCTGACTCTGCCAGGTGGTTGGCTGAAATCCTGAACCATGAGCTTTTTAGGAACATAAGACATAAACTGGAAGTGAGCCCCAGTGCTGTTGAGTACTGCCCCCTACCAACACATTCTACCATCAAAGTACACATTGTTGCTTAGTGCATAACCTTGACTTAAGTGATTTGCAATGTAAATGTCCAGCAGGCCAACTTATTTATAATGAATAAAGTTTTATTTAGCAAAAAGATGCTTTGATTCTTACATGAAGCATTGTCAGGAATGGAACAGGTTAACAGTGGAAAAACTCATAACAAAGGAAATGTCATTGTTGACAGAAGGTTATCTAGCTGTATTGCTGTCATTTATCAAATACACATACGAAACCTACTCTCCAGCAACCAAACTCACTTGATTATGTTAAGCTTGTTCAGATATGTGATGTCTACCATGGGTTTCTGCATAGTCTTTGTTACTTTGAAAAAACCAAACAGGGTTAGCATTCCTTTTCCTTTCCCTCAACACCTCTTGACGTTCAACCCTAGATCAGCTCTGTCATTCACCAAAAAAGCCACTTGCTCAACTTTGTGTTTACTAAACAATGCTCCATCAGTTCTGTTGATTTCTGAGTTTCCTCTGATTACCACCTCATCTCCTACATCAGCCATCTATCTCTATCCTCCATTGCTCTGCTTGGCCATTCTGTCACTTTCAATACATTAGAATTTACAGAATGGGGGTCTCAATCCTGGGAAGCGGTGACTCTGAAAAAGATGTGGGGGTATTGATGGATAATCAGCTGAATGTGAGCTCTAAATATGACACTGTGGCCAAAGGAGCTAATGCAGTCCTGGGATGCATAAACAGGGGTATCTCGAATAGGAATAGGAAGGTTATTTTACCTCTGTATTTGACACTGGTGAGACCGCTGCTGGAATACAGTGTCCCATTCTGGTGCTCACAATTCAAGAAGGATGCTATAAATTAGAGAAGATTCAGAGAAAGAGCCATGAGAATGATAAAGCATTATAAAACATATTTTACATTGATAGACTCAAAGAGTTCAATCTGTTTAGCTTAACAAAGAGAAGGTTAAGGGGCGACTTGGTTACAATCTGTAAATATCTACCTAGGGTGCAAATATTTAACAATAGTCTCTTCAATCTAGCAGTGAAAGATATAACGCAATTTAATGACTGGAAGTTGAAGCTATACAAATTCAGACAGGAAGTAAGGTATACATTGTTAAATCTGAGAGTAATTAAACACTGGAACAGTTTACCAAGGGTGGTTGTGGATTCTCCATCACTGACCATTTTTAATTCAATATTGGATGTTTTTCTAAAAGTGATGCTCTAGGAATTATTTTGGGGAAATTATAGCCTGTGTTACACAGGAGGTCATACTAGATGACCACAGTGGTTCCTTCTGGCCTTGGAATCTACAACTTTGCCCTTGCTTGTTCAATTCCTCCCCATTCTTCCACTGACTTTAATCCTTTTGCCTCTCTCCCCCACAACAGAGTCTATCCCTCTAGCCTCAGCCTGCCCAAGTCTCCAGTTTCTTAATACCTGCTGCTGGCCTGCTTAACTCCTCTGGAAGAAGCCCATGACAACATGGACTTCTGTGTAGCTATGGAATTTCTTTGATGTTGTTTTTGCTTCCCACAAAGACAACTTAACTTGCAAAATCAGCTTTGTTTGTTACACTTTGCTTAGATTGTGATAGTGATATTAATAGGTTCTTTATGACAATGTTAATAAGATTGTGATGGCACAATTAAATAGGCTGCAGCCAAAATGTTTTCAGCTCACAAAGCTGTTGTTTTGTTAAATGGGTTTCCTTAACCAAACACAGATCGATAAACACATAAGAAAAAGGAGAGAGAAGGAGAGGTGGTCATCTGTGGATGGGGGATGGCAGAGTTATTGAATCAGGCCAAAGCTGATACCCATTCTTAGCCAGGCAGAAACACTCTTGTCCATTGGTATTCAGTCAAGCTGGAGGCCAGAAAGCTGGCGGTAGAATCAGTTTGACAGATGAAATTTCACATGTTCTCTCCCAGTGTTAGGAACAGCTAAGGCAGGGACCATATCCAAGACAGCTAGCGCTTAACTCTCTATAGGATTGAAATGGCAGAGTTGTGATCAGATTGTTCCAGATAGTAGGACATAGCTGTTGCCGGCCCTGCACTAAGTATTTATAGTAACATCCATTCATTAAGCTGATATTTGACCGAGGTTTTTCTTTTTTCCAGATGAAACAGAAAAGCCTGCCAGCCGACAATTATCAGAAAATAAGTGAACAAGACAATAAGCAGGTATGGTCAGTGAAAGAGCATTATATATGTGTCCTTTTTTGTTACTTACCTACCTAGCACCAAAGATGTGTCTGGAATTAGTACAGTCTAAAAAGAGTACAATAGACGCAGGACACTGTGGGGAGTGTTGGAGGAGGGGGAGGAAAACTGAGGCAATGTGATCAAGAATATGTGTCTGGAAGGCTACACAGGTTTTGGTTTGGTTGTTTGTCTTTTAAACTGATGGGACTGTGTAATTTTATGAGACTTCTTGAGGAAGTGGGATTTGAGAGGGGGAGACATGGAATGAATGAGAAGAAGGAGAAAACCCATTATTTGTTTTGGGATATGATCTAGAGCCAGTGAAGGGATTTTTAGAGGGTTATGTGGTCATTGCTTGCGTAAGGTAGAGGATTTTCACAGTAGAGTTTTGGATGAATTGAAGTTTGGAATGGATAAGTAGTCTTGGCAAGAAGACAGGATCTGGGCAAGAGCCCTGGTGATAAAGGAGAGGAGTGGACAGATTTTGGAGTTATTGTGGAGCTAAAACCAGCTGGAATTACAGATAGTACTGCATCTATATGAGAGTTGAAAATTCAGCCAGCTTTCACACCTGTGGCACTAGAAGGCTGATGGAATCTTCGACAGTCATGGAGATAGGAGAGTGTGGAGGGAGGATTCAGAAGGGAAGAGGAGGTGGTTACTTCTGAACAATCTGAATTTCTGCTAGCAGTGGGGGCATCCAGGTGGAGATGTGAGACCATATCAAGGGGAGAGCTCAGGTGGAAAAATTGATAAGGGTCCTAAGAACAGAAAAAAATGACAAAGGTCTGGAGAACAGCAGCTGAGAGAAGGAGGGGCCACTTAAACAGACACTGAAGGAGGGGTCATGAAGTGGTAGAAGAATCAGAAAGTCTAAAGACAAGGCAGGAGAAGGGAGTCATTAATTATGTCAATGGCCATGTAAAGGTCGAGAAGGATGAGAATGGAAAAGAAGCTTTGAGGACTGCACCTGGTGACCTTGGCAAAAGTGTTTAAATGAGGGGGAGAGGGAGCCACATTGTATAGGATCAAGACGAGAGAGTGGATAGATCTTTAAGCTTTAAGAGAAGACAACGCACTCGAGATTGGAGAGAAAGGGAAGGCGATGAGGTTGGTAGTTGGAGAGGCAGGTGGGGTCAAAGCTGGAGGCTGGAGGGAACAATGTTTGCTTAAATGTAGTTGGGGGATTAGGGAGTAGATAAGGAAACTGGATGGGATGGCAACAAGAAAGAAGATTGAGCTGGAGACTAGAAGAGGATAACACTTCAAACTCAGAGAAACTCTGGAAACTAAGGCAAGACCATTCTAGTTTTCTCTACGCATTAATGTGTGAGACCCTAGGCAGCAAAGGAGTGGAGAGAATGTGAGGAAGGGGCTGTGAGGAAAGGGAGAAGTGCCTATGATTGTAAGAGTGAGGACTTCACAAGGGAGGAAGAAGTAAATTTTCTTGACAAGGAATATAGCTGTGCTGATTGAGGAGAGGAACAAACCTGCATTGTCTCTGGATTTTCTCCAGAGATATCCAGCAGTGTGGGAGTGGAGAAATCAGTTTGGAAGAGTGAACTAAGGTTGCAGGTCAGAAAGGGGGCCAGAAGAGTCAGTTGTGAATGAAAGTATACAGTTGTTGGTGGAGACCCTGGATTCAGCTGAGAAGAATGTTTGAAATATCCTTGTGTGTGAGAGAGGTGGCTTTCAAGTGTGTTTTATAGTCACATTTTCTACACATCTATAATTAGAATGCTTGGCAGTTAGGTTAACTCTGATCATGGCTCAATTACAGTTTTCCTCGTGAGACATCTTTACATGGTTGGCACTAATTTTAATATTTTATCTTGATTGATGTTTGCAATGTACAGTAGCTATAAACACAATTATATAATATGTGATACAGCAGGGCCAGAGGGCAACAGGTGAGTGATCGATGGGAGGTATATAAGCTTCAGGATCATCAGAGCCTTATTCCCTGTGGACTAAGGAGAGGTTACTTCAGCTTAATTAGAACACCTGGAGCCAATTAAGGCCCTGCACGAGACCTAATAAAACCCCCTGCTTCAGTCAGACAAGAGAGAGGAAGGAGAGCTGGCTGTAGTTTGGAGGCATAGTGGTGTTGACCAGAGAATCAGAGTACCAGGGGAAGGGAGACCCTGCCCAAGCATGGCAGAGGGGCTCCCCCGGTACAGAAGACAGAGAGAAACTCTGCCCCAGGGATAAGAAGCCTGTGAAGCTGAAGGGGCTGGGACTGGAGTAGGGGGCAGACCTGGGTCCCTTTCCTGCTCCCCTTCTCTCCCCCTCCAGGACACTAGTAGAGCCCTAGAATAGGGGCAGGGGCGATACCCTTACCCACCATACCAAGGGAAAGCACAGGACCCACCACAATAGTGTTGACCATTTGCCACAAATATATAGAAATAGGAATACTTATCTCATTCTTAACATTCTTTCCTGTAAATTTTTTAAAAATTATTTAACCTCCTTATAAATGCAACAGAATGTATGAAATACTATTGCATAAATAAAAAAATGCTGCAAATAAAAAAAAATTCTCTCGTGCTCTCAGTCTCTTGGATTTTACTTTTTGATCTGTTTTTCTGTTCTGTTCAGGTATTTCCTAGGGTTGGGGAATTGAAGTTATGGTTAGGGTTAGCCTTGTAGAGGGGGAAGAAAACAAGGAAATGCACAACTGCAGATGTGTGTCTGAAGGGGACAGTGAGCTCCCCATCTGTTTTTGTCAGAGAAGACGAGGAGGAGAGAAATGAGGAGCCACCCAGCCGTGTGTGTGTGTCTTGGAATGGTGGATGAGGAGGATGAGCAGCCATGTGCATGTGTATTTGTTACTTCTGGGGAAATTCTACCCCACTGCCCCCAGAGATTTCTTTGCTTCCCCGCAGAAAAATGACTTTCTGATGGGGAAACAAAGGGTAGCTGCAAGAGCAGTCAGACAGCTGCAGCAGCGCAGGAGCCAGCAACCAGAGTTGTAAACAGGGGAGTTTGAGTGGGAGTTCTGTTGGAGGAGTTTGTGGGGAAAACTAAGAGAGGCAGGCAGAGGAACAGATAGGCTAGTGAATGGAGTGTGTGGTGGTCTGGCAGTGTTTTGGTGCTTGTTGGGGGTTTGTGTTGCTGCGGGTGGTAGTGGTTTGGTTTGGTTTGTGTTTCCCGGACTAACAGGTTTTAGGTGGGAAGGCTATGACAGATACAGAGGCAGCAGTGGAAGACACAATGAAGATGACTGGATATGGAAGCTGCAGCATGTACATGATCCTAGAGGGGTACCTGAAAAGAGTTTTGTCTTCATGAAGTGCCGCCTGATGGAGCTGATGGAAGAAAAGATCCAAGGATTGGAGATGCAGGTGGAAACTCTGGTTGAGTTTGGAAGGAAGTTCGAGCAGATGATGGAGCAAAGACATGTCTGAAGGGAAAAGCTCAGACTTGCAGATGGAAATAGGACCAAAGAACCAAAGAACTCTGAGGGGAGACTGCTGGGTGAGGAAAGTGGACAGTGGAAGCATGTGACTAAGAGAACCAGGCAGAGGAAAAGATGGGCTAGTGAAGGAGAAATAGAGCTCAGGAACAGGTTTGTGGAGTTTGAAAATGAAGAAGGGGCACAGTAGGTTGTCATTGAAGGTGAGAGGGCAAGGAAGAAGAGAAGAGCAGCTAGTCCTATAGGAAGTGGGGAAGAATCAAGGGAGATAACACCAAATATAAGCCCCAGGAGGATATGGAATGGATTACAGAGGATTGCAAGGGACAATAGGAATCGAGAGGACTTGCAGCCAGAGGGAACAGGGGATAGACTGGAGAATCACACCATCACCAGGAAAAGGCAGGTCTACGTGATTGGGGACTCCTTACTGAGAAGAATAGACAGGCCTGTAACCAGAGCTGATCCGGAGAACAGAAGGGTGTGCTCTCTGCCGGGTGCTAAGATACGGGATGTAGACCTCAGGCTGAAGAGGATCCTAACTGGAGCAGGAAAGAATCCACTGATTGTCCTTCATGAGGGAACAAATGATACGGCTAGATTCTCGCTGGAATGTATCAAGGGAGACTATGCCAGGCTGGGGAAGACGCTTAAGGAAATCAAGGCTCAGGTGATCTTCAGTGGGATTCTGCCTGTTCCTAGAGAAGGGCAACAAAGGTATGATGAGATTATGGCGATCAACAGATGGCTCAGGCAGTGGTGCTATAAGGAGTGCTTTGGGATGTATGGCCACTGGGAAACATTCATGGACAGAGGACTGTTCTCTCGGGATGGACTTCACCTGAGTAGGGAGGGAAATAGACATCTAGAATGGAGGCTGGCACAACTGATTAAGAGAGCTTTAAACTAGGAATTTGGGGGAGATGGTTGGGAGATGGCCAGGTAATCTCCACGCCGAATTTTAACATTGAGAGGGAAGAAAACAAAGAAAGAAAGGATACAGCCGTGGGTAGGAGAATGGACATACAGAGGAAGGGTAGTGTAGATACCAGTCTACTTGGTGATACTGGCGGTAGAATGTCTGTGCCTAATCAGGTAAAGAATGTCAGTGAAGCCAAACAGCAAAAATTAAGATGTTTGTACACTAATGCGAGGAGCCTAGGTAACAAAATGGAGGAACTACAGCTACTGGTGCAGGAAGTGAAACCAGATATTACAGGGATCACAGAAACGTGGTGGAATAATAGTCATGACTGGAGTACAGGTATTGAAGGGTATGTGCTGTTTAGGAAAGACAGAAATAAAGGCAAAGGTGGTGAAGTAGCATTGTATATCAATGATGAGGTAGATTGTAAAGAAATAAGAAGGGATGGAATGGATAAGATGGAGTCTGTCTGGGCAAAAATCACATTGGGGAAGAAAGCTACTAGAACCTCCCCTGGGATAGTGCTTGGGGTTTGCTATAGATAGACCACTGGGATCCGATTTGGATATGGATAGAGACCTCTTTAATGTTTTTAATGAAGTAAATACTAATGGGAATTGTGTGATCATGGGAGACTTTAACTTCCCAGATATAGACTGGAGGACATGTGCTAGTAATAATAATAGGGCTCAGATTTTCCTGGATGTGATAGCTGATGGATTCCTTCACCAAGTTGTTGCTGAACCAACAAGAGGGGATGCCATTTTAGATTTGGTTCTGGTGAGTAGTGAGGACCTCACAGAAGAAATGGTTGTAGGGGACAACCTTGGTTCGAGCGATCATGAGCTAATTCAGTTCAAACTACATGGAAGGATTAAACAAAAATAGATCTGTGACTAGGGTTTTTGATTTCAAAAGGGCTAACTTAAAAAAATTAAGGAAATTAGTTAGGGAAGTGGTTTGGACTGAAGAACTTGTGGATCTAAAGGCAGAGGAGGCCTGGAATTACTTCAGGTCAAAGTTACAGAAACTATCAGAAGCCTGCATCCCAAGAAAGGGGAAAAAATTCATAGGCAAGAGTTGTAGACCAAGCTGGATGAGCAAGCATCTCAGAGAGGTGATTAAGAAAAAGCAGAAAGCGTACAAGGAGTGGAAGATGGGAGTGATCAGCAAGGAAAGCTACCTTATTGAGGTCAGAACATGTAGGGATAAAGTGAGAAAGGGCAAAAGCCATGTAGAGTTGGACCTTGCAAAAGGAATTAAAACCAATAGTAAAAGGTTCTATAGCCATATAAATAAGAAGAAAACAAAGAAAGAAGAAGTGGGACCGCTAAACACTGAGGATGGAGTGGAGGTTAAGGATAATCTAGGCATGGCCCAATATCTAAACAAATACTTTGCCTCAGTCTTTAATGAGGCTAATGAGGAGGTTAGGGATAATGGTAGGATGACAAATGGGAATGAGGATATGGAGGTAGATATTACCACATCTGAGGTAGAAGCCAAACTTGAACAGCTTAATGGGACTAAATTAGGGGGCCCAAATAATCTTCATCTAAGAATATTAAAGGAACTGGCACATGAAATTGCAAGCCCATTAGCAAGAATTTTTAATGAATCTGTAAACTCAGGGGTTGTACCATATGACTGGAGAATTGCTAACACAGTTCCTATTTTTAAGAAAGGAAAAAAAGTGATCCAGGTAACTACAGGCCTGTTAGTTTGACATCTGTAATAGGCAAGGTCTTGGAAAGAATTTTGAAGGAGAAAGTAGTTAAGGACATTGAGGTCAGTGGTAATTGGGACAAAATACAACATGGTTTTACAAAAGGTAGATCGTGCCAAACCAACCTGATCTCCTTCTTTGAGAAGGTAGCAGATTTTTTAGACAAAGGAAACGCAGTGGATCTAATTTACCTCGATTTCAGTAAGGCATTTGATACGGTTCCAGATGGGGAATGATTAGCTACATTGGAAAAGATGGGGATCAATATGAAAATTGAAAGGTGGATAAGGAACTTGTTAAAGGGGAGACTACAGCGGGTCATACTGAAAGGTGAACTGTCAGGCTGGAAGGAGGTTACTAGTGGAGTTTCTCAGGGATTGGTTTTGGGACCAATCTTATTTAATCTTTTTATTACTGACCTTGGCACAAAAAGTGGGAATGTGCTAATAAAGTTTGCAGATGACACAAAGCTGGGAGGTATTGCCAATACAGAGAAGGACTGGGATATCATACAGGAAGATCTGGATGACCTTGTAAACTGGAGTAATAGGATGAAATTTAATTGTGAAAAGTGCAAGGTCATGCATTTAGGGATTAATAACAAGAATTTTTATTATAACTGGGGATGTATCAGTTGGAAGTAACAGAGGAGGAGAAGGACCTTAGAGTATTAGTTGATCACAGGATGACTATGAGCTGCCAATGTGATATGGCTGTGAAAAAAGCTAATGCGGTCTTGGGATGCATCAGGCAAGGTATTTCCAATAGAGATAAGGAGGTGTTAGTACCGTTGTACAAGGCACTGGTGAGACCTCATCTGGAATATTGCATGCAGTTCTGGTCTCCCATGTTTAAGAAGGATGAATTCAAACTGGAACAGGTACAGAGAAGGGCTACTAGGATGATCTGAGGAATGGAAAACCTATTGTATGAAAGGAGACTCAAATAGCTTGGCTTGTTTAGCCTAACCAAAAGAAGGCTGAGGGGAGATATGATTGCTCTTTATAAATATATCAGAGGGATAAATATCAGGGAGGGAGAAGAATTATTTAAGCTCAGTACCAATGTGGACACAAGAACAAATGGATATAAAACTGGACATCAGGAAGTTTAGACTTGAAATTAGACAAAGGTTTCTAACTATCAGGGGAGTGAAGTTCTGGAACAGCCTTCCAAGGGGAGCAGTGGGGTCAAAAGACATATCTGGCTTCAAGACTAAGCTTGATAAGTTTATGGAGGGGATGGTATGATGGGATAGCCTAATTTGGGCAATTAATTGATCTTTGACTATTAGCGGTAAATATTCCCAATGGCCTGTGATGGGATGTTAGATGGGATGGGATCTGAGTTACTACAGAGAATTCTCTCCTGGGTGCTAGCTGATGAGTCTTGCCCACACGCTCAGGATTTAGCTGATCACCATATTTGGAGTTGGGAAGGAATTTTCCTCCAGGGCAGATTGGCAGAGGCTCTGGGGTTTTTTCGCCTTCCTCTGCAGCGTGGGGCACGGGTCACTTGCTGGAGGATTCTGTGCACCTTGAGGTCTTTAAACCACGATTTGAGGACTTCAGTAGCTCAGACATAGGTTAGGGGTTTGTTACAGGAGTGGGTGGGTGAGATTCTGTGGCCTGTATTGTGCGCGAGGTCAGATTAGATGATCATAATGGTCCCTTCTGACCTTAAAGTCTATGAGTCTATGAGCCGTCATGCAACTTTTCCCAGCAGTATGTTTTGGGTGCCCACGGCAGCTGGCAGAGAGTTAAATCACTGTAGGGCAGGGGGCGGACAGGGGAAGACCTGGCTGGTCTCTCCTACTGTGCGCCAGGCTCAGCTGCTAGTCCCGGCTGGGCTGGGGAGAACAGGACTTCCTCTTTCCTTGCACGGCATCCAGGGCTGGGTCAGACCCACCCCCAGATTTCTCCTCTAGCTGCAGGAAGCTCTGCAAACGCAACACTCCTCCCTCCCCCCGTTTCCTGCACTCATCTCTCCTCAGTTGCAGGAGGAGGGATCACTACGGGGAGCTGCTCCCCCAACCGCTGTGGATCCAGACCCCCCCATACCCAGACCCTCCCACCAAGCCTCACCCCCCATGCACCCAGAACCCCCCTGAGGAGACCCACTACTCCTGCACCTGGACCACCCCGATGAGCCACTCGCATCTGGATCCCCACCCCACCAAGCCCCAACCAGCTGCCCCTGGATCACCACCCCACTGAGCTCCACTTCCCCAGCATCTGGATCCCACACTGAGCCCCACACACTCAGACCCCCCGCCGAGCTCTATCCCCCCTATACCCAGACACCCCCCCTCACAGAGCCCCAGCCACCTTCACCTGGACCTCCCTGCAGCATCCCATTACTGTTGCATCCAAAAAACCCCAACAAGCCCCTGTGCATCCAGATCCTCCCCTGCACCTGGATCCCCCACTGAGCTGCCCGCACCCAGATGGCCCCACACAGGACCCTCTCAACCCTCACCTGCATCCCCCCACACTAAGCTCCTCCATACTTGAATTCTGCCAGGCTGAGCCTGCTTGCCCACACCTGGTGCACCTGGCATGGAGGGGCCAGGCACTGGGGTGTTTCTGGGGCAGGCCTGGTCCTTGTTCTGTGTCAGGGTTGGGTGCAGCCTCACTGCTGAGTCCGTGTCCCGCGTGGAGCTGCAAAGTGATCTCCCACCTCTGTGCAGCCAATGGCCTGTGTTCCCCAATGCCATGCTGGAGCCTCCACATTTATTTGACAAATAAAATTTGCAGAATTTTGCAGAATTTTAAAATATTGTGTGCAAAAATTTTATTTTTTTGACACAGAATTTTTAATTTTTGGCACAGAATGCCCTCAGGAGTAGTGTGTGTGTGTGTGTGTGTGTGTGTGTGTGTGTGTACACGTACCAGGGTGGGGTAGGAGGAGAGCAAGGAATCCCCATCTTCATGTGTGTTTGTGATTGGGAGAAACCTGCAAGGATCCCCAGTTTCAGAGTGTGGTAGAGGGGCCGAGGAGGCAACCATATGTCTTGGAACTCTTAATTCTTCTCAAGTGATTGCACATGTGCATTCCACTGTACGTGTGTCCATGTGCCAAGCACAGTTACTGGACATTTTTCCCTCAGTGGTACCCCTCGGGATGGCTCAGGCACCTTCTGGTGCTGCAGGATCATAGTGATGGTATAAAGGGCCCAGCTGACCTCATTTCCCCCTCAGTTCTTTCTTACCACCTGTGAATGTTGCTGGAAGTGTTCTCCTATGGCAAGCTTTCTCAGTGATCTTCATTTTTTTAATATTGTTTTTGGTTAGTAGTTGTAAATAGTTAATTAGTTCTAGTCAGTTACTATAGTTTGTATAGGAGTACTTGTGGCACCTTAGAGACGAACAAATTTATTTCAGCATAAGCTTTTGTGGGCTACAGCTCACTTCTTCGGATGCATAGAATGGAACACACAGACAGAAGATATTTATACATACAGAGAACATGAAAAGGTGGAAGTACCCATACCAACTGTAAGAGGCCAATCAATTGAGATGAGCTATCAGCAGCAGGAGAAAAAAACCCTTTGAAGTGATAATCGAGATGACCCATAGAAGGTGTGAGGAGACATACATTGGCCACACTGGACAGTCTCTACGCAAAAGAATAAATGGAAACAAATCTGACATCAGGAATCATAACATTCAAAAACCAGTGGGAGAACACTTCAGCCTCTCTAACCACTCAGTGACAGACTTGAAAGTGGCAATTTTGCACCAAAAAAACTTTAAACAGAGACTGGGAATGGCTGTGTCATTACACTAATTGAATCTATTTCCCCATGTTAAGTTCTCCTCACACCTTCTATGGATCATCTCGATTATCACTTCAAAGGTTTTTTTTTTCTCCTGCTGCTGATAGCTCATCTCAATTGATTGGCCTCTTACAGTTGGTATGGGTACTTCCACCTTTTCATGTTCTCTGTATGTATAAATATCTCCTGTCTGTGTATTCCATTCTATGCATCCGAAGAAGTGAGCTGTAGCCCACGAAAGCTTATGCTGAAATAAATTTGTTAGTCTCTAAGGTGCCACAAGTACGCCTGTTCTTTTTGCGGATACAGACTAACACGGCTGCTACTCTGAAACCTATAGTTTGTATATCTTTGTTAGCGGAGTTTCGTGTGTACCCAGTGCTGAGACATGCCTCGGTCATCAGGCTTCAAGCCCTGTGCCTCCTGCAACAAGCCTATGCCCTTCATTGACCTGCACTCTAGCTGCCTGAAGTGCTTGGGTGTGGCTCACATCAGGGACCGCTGCCAGATTTGCAGGGACTTTAAAACCTTTATGAAGAAGGACTGGGAGGCCAGGTTAAAGTTGCTGCTTATGGAGGCGATGCTGAGACCTTCCGCCAAGCTGAGCTGGTCAGACTTGGCTGCAAGCACCTTGGTGTCAGTGAGGAGTGCTCCATCTACCGTGCAAGAGTCCAGCACCATTTGCCATGCCCAGTGCTGAGGAAGAGGCACAAGAAGCAGCCAGCTGAGAGGGGACATTCTCCGACACCAAAGAAGGCCAGGCACGGGGAACAGAGCAGAGTGCAACCCAAGCCAAGCCACTCCTCTGCCTTGGCATCGCAGCAGTCAGCACCATTGATTCTGGCCCTTATGCAGGCACTGTTGAGTTCAGTACTGAATGAACTGTCGGCGCCTGAGGGACAGCATAGTACCAGCATTTTCCGCTGTTGCCAGGGACCTGTTATCGCTGTCAATACCGGTGTCACCAGCACACATGAGTCAGTGGTATCAGTGTCAATGTGCAGGAGGAAGCATGTGGCCCCCCCAGTTACTGTTCGGAACTGGGCACAGTGGTATTGTCTAAGGGGAAACCGACCATGTTGGCCCCAATACAGGGTTCCTTGGTCTCCAGCATCAGTGGGAACCGCACCTCCTTGGTCACCCGACAGGTGACTTCAAGGAAGCACTATAGACCTCAGCAGTTCTACCATCAGGACCCACAGAGGAAAAGAAGCAGGGGCTTTAGGCATAGACCATCTCCTTCTGCATGTGTCTGCCTCACCCAGACACCCAGAAGGCTCTAAGCAGACCTTTTGATGGGATGCTCAAGGATGTTGTACCAGTTCCCATGTTTCTGGATCCTGTTTCCCTTTTATTTGTGGATCGCCTGTACCACTTCATCAGTGTGTGGTCCCATATCACCCCAGAATGTTGGGCGCTGAACACAGTGGAAGTTGGATATACCCTTCAGTTCATTTCTATCGCTCCTTCAATTAATTTCTATCCCTCTTCCCACCCTGCCTCCCCGTCCCTCTTCAAGGACCCCTCTGACAAGCAACTTCTAGCCCAGGAGGTTCAATCTTTCCTTCGGGTGAGGTCCATGGAAGAGGTTCCACAGAATGTAAGGGGGAAGGGGTTCTACTCCCGTTATTTCCTAAACCTGAAAGCCAAGGATGGTCTCAGACCTATTCCAGACCTGCACCAGCTCAACAACAACCTCAAGAAATTAAAGTTCCGCAAGTCTCCCTGGCTTCCATTATTTTCTCCCTGTATCCTGGTAACTGGGACACCACCCTCAATTTAGGAGACGCCTACTTTCATATATTGATCTGCCAAGGCCACAAAAGGTTCTTCAGGTTCATTGTGAACCACACACACTGCTGATTTGCAGTACTCCTAGTTGGCTTGTTGGCGACTCTGCAAGTGTTTACAAAACCATGGCGGTAGTGACTGCCTTTCCAAGGAGTCTGGGGGTCTGGACGACTGGCTATCACAAGTCTGTCAGTCAATCCAGGGCTCAGGTGGAGTCCAGCATCCACATCATCCAGTCAACGTTCAAGGCCCTAGGCCTGCTAATAAATGTACAGAGGTCTACCTTCACTCTGGACAAAGGATAGAGTTTATTGGAGCGGTACTTGACTCTACAGGCCAGAGTAGGGTGACTTGATGTCCCGTTTTTATAGGGACAGTCCCATTTTTTGGGACTTTTTCTTATATAGGTGCCTATTACCCTGCACCCCCTCTCCTGTTTTTTCACAGTTGCTAGCTGGTCACCCTAGGCCAGAGTCTTCCTCCCAGAAGGTCAGTTTCAAACAATCATGTCCCTGATAGTACACTTCAAGGGCCTCCCGACCTGATTACAACAGCCTGAAATTGTTGGAGGCTTTTGGGTCACATGGCCTCATATACATACATAGTGCAGCACGCAAGACTGCATCTCAGACCCCTCCAGGCATGTCTGGCCTCGGTGTACTCACCAAACTGCCACCATCTGCACTCGGTTCTTACAGTACCTTCCCCGTCCTCATCTCTCTCAGCTGGTGGCTAGATCCACTTGCTGTTTGCGTGGGTGTCGCCTTTTCATGGTCCCAACCATCAATATCCCTGGCTCAGACCCATCAGCACTAGGCTGGGGAGCTCACCTGGGACCCTCAGAATTCAAGGTCTTTGGTCACCAGAAGAGCTCTTACTACACAGCAATGTCAGAGAGTTCAGGGCAGTTCACCTGGCCTGTCAGGTGTTCCTGCTTCACATTACAGGCAAGAGCATGTAGGTTCTTATGGACAACACTGCAGACACATTCTATCTCAATAGCCAGGGAGGAGCTCGCTCTTCCCCCCTCTTTTAAGAGGCAGTTCAGCTGTGGGACTTCTGCATAGCCCACTCAGTCCACCTCGAGGCTTCTCACCTGCAGGGGGTACTGAATGAGCTGGCAGATAGCCTCAGAAGGTCTTTCTTCAGTCACCCCAAGTGGTCCCTTTGCCTGGAAATCGTGAGGCATGTTTTCCAGCAGTGAGGTCTCCCCAGATAGACCTGTTTGCAACCTGGTACAACAGGAAGTGTCACCAGTTCTCCTTCCTGCGAGGTCCCAGCCTGGAATCACTCGTGGACGCCTTCCTACTCCAGTGGATAGGTCACATCTACTATTCTCTCCTTCCTATCCCGCTTGTGCTCAAGGTCCTACTAAAGATCAACCAGAACTGCGTGTGTGTCATTCTAATACCCCTTTACATCGGAAATGGCTGGAAAGAAGGAACTGAGGGGGCGCGGGGTTGGCTATACCCTTTATACTGACGCTATGAGCATGCAGCAACAGAGGGCACCCAAGCTGCCCTGACAGGTACCAGTGAGGGAAAAATTTCCAGCAGCTGTTCTCAGGGTACGCACATACCTACAGTGGAATGGACATGTGTAACATGTCTCGAAGAACAGTAGTTACAGAAAGGTTAGTAACTTTTTTCTCTCAACAAGAAAACAGTTAATTGCCTCTCTTGTGCCCATGAACTTCTGTGTCACCTCTCTCCATTGAGAGTTACTGGGCAGATGCTCTAAGAATTCTGGTGAGGTTGCTCTTTTTACTTCTTTTCTGTGTTTATTTTATTGCCATTTCATTACGGTCTGATGTGTAGCTCTGGTATGATGATATTTTTTTTAGTTGATTTTAAATGCATGAGGAGCACAGAAAGCAGAAAAGCTGTGAGCAAGTGGTTAAAGAGGAAAGTAATATGTAGGGGTAGATTGTAGCCGTCCCTGTGCAGGTTTGCAAGGGATTGAAACCCAATCACTCAAGACATTTAAAATTAGGCTGGATAAAACCAGTAGAAAATGTCCAAGAGGAAGCAAACCTGCCCAAGTACAGAGATGAACTAGATCAGTGGTTCTCAACCTTTTTTCATTTGCAGACCCCTAAAAAATTTCAAATGGTGGCACAGACCCCTTTGGAAATTTTAGATATAGTCTGCAGACCCCCAGAGGTCTGCTGACCCCAGGTTGAGAATCACTGAACTAGATGGTACAGGAGCCCTGACAATTCTGGATTCTATGAAATCTCTACATTTAGAAATAATTGGAAACTTCATACTAGCGCGCTGCTCTATAGGTTAATTCTTTTGGAGAATGTGCAGTGTAGTTTTCACAGTAAACCATAATACTGAGGGCTTGTTGTCGTGGGACGTTACTGTACAGCAAGCCAGAATGTGAATGTACAGTGCACCAGTTTGCCACACAGTAAAATCCTGTGTAAACACTGCTACAGCACACTAAAAGTTCTGAGTGTGTTTTTGATGTACTGCTGTTTGAAACTGGAGTACATCAATGTACTATGGAACTTTTAGTGTGCTTTAGCAACGTCCACATGGGATATTACAGGCAAACTAGTGTGCTGTAGATTCACATCCTGTCTTGTTGTGCTGTGGAGTAACATTGCATGTAGACAAGCCCTAAGACAGTGTTCTGAAAGTTGTATAACAGGCTCCAAGGAAATTCCAGGTTTGATAGCTTAGCTTTTAAAAAAATGTTTTGAATGTAGATGGGATCCCACTTTTGAAACTTTTTCAGTGATGAACATTATCTTTTCTGTAATCATTTTATTTCAGTTGTTTACTTTCTGTTAATTTACCAGTTAAATCAAAAATCCAATCTCTTAACTATAACTAGGGAAAAAGTTAACTCACTTCCCAAACAAAACTACAGTAAATACACTTTATTGAATTATCTATGCTATGTTTTCAGCTGTGCTCCTCCCTGGAAATGTTTGTGCATTTGTGTGCCTTCCATTTAGTGCAAATTGATGCAGCCCAAAAAAAAGTGCACTTCTGGCATCTCTTGAAGAACAAGAGATAAATCCTCTTTGACAGAGGTAGCTTGGTATTACCCAGAGAGAGGGCAATTAATTCCCCCAAAGGCAAAGGAAATACCCGGCATCACTTCGCAACCTGGTAAACTGTATAAAGTGTTCTCAGTGTAAGCTGTCTCTCTCCTTTTCCCACCTCCATAAAGAGATGCCAAACACTTCTTAAATCAAGGTCCTGAGATTAGATGAGACCTGCACTGTATATACATACACCACTCACTAATCTCCTAAAATCCTATGTCAGGACAAGCTGGGCTCAGTGTGAAATATGGGAAGGATTCTTTGCTGGTGCTCTCTTCATTGGTTATTGCAAAGTCCTGAGAAGGATTATAGAGGGGATATCCTTAGAAGATTATAGGAGTGTTTATCCAGGGCACAGGATTGAACCTCAGAAAAGTGAGCAGATCCTCAGATGTCTCTCAACTTGCAAAGGAAGAAAAAAAAGAGAGGTTTAATATATTTTACTATCTTTTATATACAGCAGAAAAAGAACACAGCTTTTTATGACTCTTGTTTCTCTTCAGAGGACCTAGTGGATGGAGCACTGGACTGAGATTCAGGAGACCTTGGTTCTATTCCAGACTCTGCCACTAGCCTACTGGGTAACCCTGGACAGGTCACTTCACCTCTCTCTGTCTCAGTTTGCCTATTTGTAAAATGGAGATAATGACACTGGCCAGCTTTTGGAAAGTGTTTTGAGATCTGCAGATGAAAAGCTCTGTAGAAGAACTAATTAGTTAGTTAGTGTAAAACAAAGCAAGACACATTGTCTGCCCCAACCATCTTTAAATCTCAGGCACAAAGACAGAAATTCAGGTAAGGAAAGGTATGGAGATAAAACTGGTGGGGGGAAAAACAAGATAGAGAGAATGTTTGATAGATAACAAGTGGTGGAATGGAAAAAAGTATGAAGCTGAGAGAAGGCGATAAAAAGAATAGCATGGAGAGAGGAGTGTAGGGAAGAAGGAGGGTAGGAGTGGGTGATATATATATATAGAGAGAGAGAGAGAGAGAGAGAGAGAGGTTTGAACTGAGTCAGGGGATTCACGGAATATGGAGGAATTGATTGCTACACTTGAAGCAGGAATTATAGTGTAAAATTCTATGGCCTTTGTTATGCAGGAGCTCAGACCAGATGATCACAATGGCCCCTAATGGCCTTAAAACCTATGAAAATAACATTCATAACGTCCAAAAGAAGGAAAAAGAAAAAAAGTGGACAGAAACTAGTAAGGATTAGAAACAGAGGCAACTCTGATTTAGTGACAAAATCCAGACTAGATAGCTAACTGTATTAATACAGCCAGCTTTCTTAGTATCCTTGAAGATGAACCTATGGTATAGCCTGGCTACAGAACCAGTTTGTTCTCCAGTTCCCCAACCACTCAGATGCCAGAGAGGTGCCACTCATTCCACAGCAGTGGGTTTCATATAAGAACCTAGATAAACAATAATTAGCGCCCTACCAAATTCACTGTCCATTTTGGTCTTTTTAACTGTGATAGGATTTTAAAAATGTAGGGCTTTCAAGCGATTAAAAAAATTAATCAGTTAATTGTGCAATTAATCACGCTGTTAAACAATAATGGAATACAATTTATTTAAATATTTTTGGATGTTTTCTACATTTTCAAATATATTGATTTCAATTACAACACAGAATACAAAGTGTACAGTGTTCACTTTATATTTATTTTTATTACAAATATTTGCACTGTAAAAAACAAAATAAATAGTTTTTTCAATTTACCGCATACTGTACTATAGTGCAGTCTCTTTATCATGAAAGTTGAACTTACAAATGTAGAATTATGTACAAAAAATAACTGCATTCAAAAATAAAACAATGTAAAACTTTAGAGCGTACAAGTCCACTCAGTCCTACTTCAGCCAATCACTCAGACAAAACAAGTTTGGTTACAATTTGCAGGAGTTAATGCTGCCTGCTTCTTGTTTACAATGTCACCTGAAAGTGAAAACAGGCGTTTGCATGGCACTGTTGTAGCTGGCGTTGCAAGATATTTACGCGCCAGATGCGCTAAAGATTCACATGTCCCTTTATGCTTTAATCACCATTCCAGAGGACATGCATCCATGCTGATGATGGATTCTGTTCAATAACGATCCAAAGTAGTGCGGACCGATGCATGTTCATTTTCATCATCTGAGTCAGATGCCACCAGCAGAAGGTTGATTTTCTTTTTTGGTGGTTCAGGTTCTGTAGTTTACACATCTGAGTGTTGCTTGTTTAAGGCTTCTGAAAGCATGCTCCACACCTCAGCCCTCTCAGATTTTGGATGGCACTTCAGATTCTTAAACCTTGGGTCAATTGCTGTAGCTATTTTTAGAAATCTCACAATGGTACCTGCTTTGCGTTTTGTTAAATCTGCAGTGAAAGTGTTCTTAAAACAAACAATATGTGCTAGGTCATCATCCGAGACTGCTATAACATGAAATATATGGCAGAATGTGGGTAAAACAGAACAGGAGACATACAGTTCTCCCCCAAGGACTTCAGTCACAAATTAAATTAACACATTATTTTTTTAACAAGCATCATCAGCATGGAAGCATGTCCTCTGGAATGATGGCCAAAGCATGAAGGGGCATATGAATGTTTAGCATATCTGGCACATAAATACCTTGCAATGCTGGCTACACAAGTGCCATGCGAACACCTGTTCTCACTTTCAGGTGACATTGTAAATAAGAAGCAGGCAGCAGTATCTTCCATAAATGTAAACAAACTTTTTTGTCTTAGCGATTGACTGAGCAAGAAGTAGGACTCAGTGGACTTGTAGTCTCTAAAGTTTTCCATTGTTTTGTTTTTGAGTGCAGTTATGTAACAAAAAAAACTATATTTGTAAATTACACTGTCATGATAAAGAGATTGCACTGCTGTACTTGTATGAGGTGAATTGAAAAATACTATTTCTTTTGTTTGTCATTTTTACAGTGCAAATATTTTTAATCAAAAATATAAAGTGAGCACTATACTTTGTATTCTGTGTTCTAATAGAAATCAATATATATGAATAGAAAAACATCAAAAATATGTAATAAATTTCAATTGGTATTCTATTGTTTAACAGTGCAATTAATCATGATTAATTTTTTTAATCGCGATTTATTTTTTGAGTTAATGGTGTGAATTAACTGTGATTAATCCATAGCCCTAAAAATAGTAAATTTCATGATTTCAGCTATTTAAATCTGAAATTTCACGGTGTTGTAATTGTAGGGGTCCTGACCCAAAAAGGGGGGAGGGGGGAAGGTGTTGCAGTACTGTCTTCAGAGCTGGGCAGCATAGAAGTAAGGATGGCATCTTATGGTATTGCCTCCCATACTTCTGCGCTGCTGCCTGCAGAGCTGAGCTCCCTCAATCAGCAGCCACCACTCCCTGGCCACTCAGCTCTGAAGTCAGCAGCACAGAAGTAAGGGTGGCATGGTATGGTATTGCCACCGTTACTTCTGCGCTGCTGGCTGGGCGCTGCCTGGCTGGGTGCCCGGCCAACAGTTGCCTCTCCAGGTGCCAAGCTCTGAAGGCAGCGCAGAAGTAAGGGTGGTAATACCGCAACCCCCCTAAAATAACTGTATGACCCCCCTGCAACTCCATTTTGGGCAGGACCCCCAATTTGAGAAATGCTGGTCTCCCCCATGAAATCTGTATAGTATAGGGTAAAAGCATAAAAGACCAGATTTCACAGGGAGGAGACCAAATTTCATGGTCCGTGATGCGTTTTTCATGGCCATGAATTTGGTTAGGCCCTAACAATAATTAATAAATACTTAACATTTATGAAGCTATTTAATCTTCAAAGCCCAGGAAAAACAGTAGCATAAATGGTTTGTTTATACAGGATTTTGCACATTTAAAGTGCTGTATAAGTGTTGAATGTAATGTTACCACTTTTGACCTGAGTGGCTAGCCAAAAATTTGGAATCTTTGCAGGTTATTCCAGTTAGGAGGAGAAATTGACATTAGGTATTTGATGCAATTTTGTTTATTTATAAAGAATGTACAAAGTCCTGTTTCCCTGAACACAGTAGGGGGCAGACAGCAGGAGACAGTTCCTTTGTTTGCTAATCCAAACCTGTCTTTCCAGCCAGCACATAGGCGCCAACTCCGTGGGTGTTCTGGGGTTGGAGCACCCACGGGGAAAAATCGGTGGGTGCTTTGCACCCACCAGCAGCCAAGCTCCCTGCCTCACCTCGCCTCCGCCTCCTCCCCTGAGCACGCTGTGTCCCCGCTCTCCTCCCAGTGCTTGCTGCCGCAAAACAGCTGTTTTGCAATGTAACAAGCTCTGGGAGGGACGGGGGAGGAGCAGGAACGCGGCATGCTCAGGGGAGGAGGCGGGGAAGAGGCGGGGCCGGGGCGAGGATTTGGGGAAGGGGTTGGAATGGGGGTAGGGTGGAGGTGGGGGATGAGGGGGAGGTGGGGCAGAGGGGGGTCAAGCACCCACTGGCGCCAGCAGAAGTCGGCACCTATGAGCCAGCACTCTGTACCCAGCCAGCGTTTTTCTCTTCACGTTCTCTCAGGCCTACATTACTAACCTGCTGTTACTGTCTGATTGGCTTTCTCTCTCTGCTTCAGCTTGTGCTGTTTCTCGCTCACTCTCTCACATAGATACCAAAACAGTTCCACCAATCAAAGTGCTAGCCCCTGCATTTGAAATCCCTTGGACTTCTACTCAGTTTTGCCATGTGCCTGTGTTTTGGGTGCTACTGCTACTGTTTCAGCCACCTGATTACAATGGCTTCTTTACATTTATCCTGATTGTAATGCAGTAGCCATGCCTGACCCATAACAACAAGGTTTAACTCAATCCATAAGAGGAATAATTGAAGTGCTAGTGACTGTTATAGTAAAGGTTGCTTGATTCTTCTTCTTATAAACCCTATTTTCATTTCTGAAACTTCCTCTTTCTGGCTGAAATCTTCTAGGTCTCATCTCTCCCTAAAGATGATTTTTTAAAGTTGAAGCTGAAACAACTATATCATATTTAGGTCCACAAATGAGAAAACATTTTCCCACTTAAAAATAAGTGATTACACTTTTTTAAACCATGCTAGCACCAAAACCATGCTAGGAAGTGTAAATATGGCAAAGAAATAGCCCCCTTTAGAAATGTTGGGTTTCACTGGGCAGAGATATGCATCACTGAAAATTTTACTTTGCACATGTAATACTGGGGGTATAGGTTTTTTTTAGTACTTTTAACCAGTGTTCTAAGGGTAGGAAGACTGCACTGCACATGCATACTTAGCTAGCATAGCTAACAGTGTGCTGAGAAGAGTTGTCTCAACTACTGGGCTGTTGTTAAGGTGCAAACTAAGGCCCTGATCCAGCAAACAATTACACATGTGATAACTTTATGCACGTGACATGTCCTGATGACTTCACACATAAGTTTTCCCATGTAAATCAAACACTTGTGTCATGTTTGCAGGATCAGGTAATTAATGTAGTTCTACCTCATTCTATCTACAACTACATACAAAAAACTAAATTAAAAGAATGTTAATGTTGCAAATCAAACAGTCAGAATGTAGGAAATGCTATAATTAAGGTGGCCTGTGTATTCTTAATTTTGCCCCCTTGTGCGTCATGATTATAGATATGATTTTGTCACAGTAAAATTAGGCAAACTTCATGGAGCAGTCATGGTAAAAATATACAAAATCAGGGTATGGTCACGGTGGGGGCTGAAGCCAGAGCCAAAGAAGTCACAGAGATCTGTTAAAGTCATGGAATCTGTGAGCTCCATGACCAAACCGTATCCTTAGTTATGACACAGTTTTGAAGTACATGATTACATACTATTTTTTCCTCATTCACTGCACAGGATGAATGGTGCTCACATCATGATAAGATACTCAGTATTTTGTTTCATCCACAATCTTCACTGTGTGGCCCCATACTGTATTTATTGCACACCATTCAAACTATGCTCTGAATATGGAATCATTAATTTAGTCATGAACTTTTCTGTGGCACTCCTGATGGTAGCATAAGAACATAAGAACGGCCGTACCAGGTCAGACCAAAGGTCCATCTAGCCCAGTATCTGTCTACCGACAGTGGCCAATGCCAGGTGCCCCAGAGGGAGTGAACCTAACAGGCAATGATCAAGTGATCTCTCTCCTGCCATCCGTCTCCATCCTCTGACGAACAGAGGCTAGGGACACCATTCTTACCCATCCTGGCTAATAGCCATTTATGGACTTAGCCACCATGAATTTATCCAGTTCCCTTTTAAACATTGTTATAGTCCTAGCCTTCACAACATCCTCAGGTAAGGAGTTCCACAAGTTGACTGTGCGCTGTGTGAAGAAGAACTTCCTTTTATTTGTTTTAAACCTGCTGCCTATTAATTTCATTTGGTGACCCCTAGTTCTTGTATTATGGGAATAAGTAAATAACTTTTCCTTATCCACTTTCTCCACATCACTCATGATTTTATATACCTCTATCATATCCCCCCTTAGTCTTCTCTTTTCCAAGCTGAAGAGTCCTAGCCTCTTTAATCTTTCCTTGTATGGGACCCTCTCCAAACCCCTAATCATTTTAGTTGCCCTTTTCTGAACCTTTTCTAGTGCTAGAATATCTTTTTTGCGGTGAGGAGACCACATCTGTACACAGTATTTGAGATGTGGGCGTACCATGGATTTATATAAGGGCAATAATATATTCTCAGTCTTATTCTCTATCCCCTTTTTAATGATTCCTAACATCCTGTTTGCTTTTTTGACCGCCTCTGCACACTGCATGGACATCTTCAGAGAACTATCCATGATGACTCCAAGATCTTTTTCCTGACTCGTTGTAGCTAAATTAGCCCCCATCATATTGTATGTATAGTTGGGGTTATTTTTTCCAATGTGCATTACTTTACATTTATCCACATTAAATTTAATTTGCCATTTTGTTGCCCAGTCACTTAGTTTTGTGAGATCTTTTTGAAGTTCTTCACAATCTGCTTTGGTCTTAACTATCTTGAGTAGTTTAGTATCATCTGCAAACTTTGCTACCTCACTGTTTACCCCTTTCTCCAGATCATTTATGAATAAATTGAATAGGATTGGTCCTAGGACTGACCCTTGGGGAACACCACTAGTTACCCCTCTCCATTCTGAGAATTTACTGTTAATTCCTACCCTTTGTTCCCTGTCTTTTAACCAGTTCTCAATCCATGAAAGGACCTTCCCTTTTATCCCATGACAGCTTAATTTACGTAAGAGCGTTTGGTGAGGGACCTTGTCAAAGGCTTTCTGGAAATCTAAGTACACTATGTCCACTGGATCCCCCTTGTCCACATGTTTGTTGACCCCTCCAAAGAACTCTAATAGATTAGTAAGACACGATTTCCCTTTACAGAAACCATGTTGACTATTGCTCAACAGTTTGTTTTTCTATGTGTCTGACAATTTTATTCTTAACTATTGTTTCTACTGACGTTAGACTTACACGCTTCACTAACATTAATGAATTTATCTTCACAACATCTCTATGAGGTAAGGTGGTATTATTATTTCCATTTTACAGTTGGAGAAATGAGGCACAGAGACATTAATTTCAGAAGTGTACACAATTTTTGGGTGCCCAATTTAACATGCCTATGCCATGATTTTTCAGAGAACTTAATATTTTATAGTATCAGAGGGGTAGCCGTGTTAGTCTGGTTCTGTAGAAGCAGCAAAGAATCCTGTGGCACCTTATAGACTAACAGATTTTATAGCACTTTATAGGTTCAAAGCATAACTCCCATTGACTTCAGTTGCAGCTGTGAGTGATGAGACCTAAGATCTGATTTATAAAAGTACTAAAGTTAGGCACCTAGAAAATGAGGAATACCGAATTGGTGACCACTTGTGAAGTAAGTGTTAGATTTAAAGAGTTCTGTGGCACCTTATAGACTATAAGGTGCCACAGAACTCTTTGGCCCTTTTACAGACCCAGACTAACACGGCTACCCCTCTGATGTTAGATTTAAATGTCTTTGCCAGCATCACATAGAAATTCTGTGGCAAAGGAATTGGATTCTTTCCATGCTTCAGGGTGACATTCAACTGCATTAACCGCTAGACCATGCTTTCTCTTCCTGCAGTCCCCTGTCTCATTCATTACCTGGCTACTTTTCATAGATTCCTGTTTCACTCAAACACTGGGATACTTGGGAAGCAAAATTGTAGATCTAGGAGTACTGGCATATTGATGACACAGCATACTCTATAGTATTTCACAAACAGAAGTTGGTCCAATAAAAGATATTACCTCAGCCACCTTGTCTCTCTAATATCCTGGAACCAACATGGCTACAGCTACATTGCATACAACAGTTTCTCCAAGCATTCTATCATAGGTTGAATGAAAGAGGTGATTGAACTGAGAATTTAAGAGACTTCACAGTTGAGAGCTAGACATCACATTGAGCAGTGCACTAGAAATGCAGACTTAGATCAAACTTTCAAGAAGGAGATGCAACTCCCACCATAACCCTTTGAGATGCACGCAAAATAAATTGATGAAGTCAGCATAATACACTATCCACTTGTGCAAGATCTTGAGACAAGTCAACAGTTCCCCTTCATGGACAGGATCAGAAAACTACAAAAATATCTACTAGTGTCAACATGCATATTTAGCCTTTGTCCATTGCCATATAGAAATTGTTTATCAGTTCTACAACCAGTTTCGTTTCCGTAGTGTATCCAGGTCTGAAATCTGACTGGAACCCGCCAAAGATTTTGGTACAAATCAGTTTAGCACTTCATAGGCACCAATGCAATAAGTCACTGTTCCGTACACTCTTATTGAAACTTGATGATATTATTTTGTTAATTTTTTAAATTAAAAGACAGAGAAAAGTTGGGTTCTGCACAAACTCAGTCCAAACTTTTTGAAACTTAATTTTCCTGTTCAGAATGTTAACTGGTGATATTTAATAAATTTGTAGGGAAAAAACTATCTTGAATTAAAGACCTAACCTCTTTCCTTGGGTCAGCAGGGCTCAGGTAGAGGTAAGCAGGACAGGGGTACAAGTGCCATATGTACAGTCATATTTTGACACTATGCTAGCTAACTTGGACACTAGCTTCAGTAAGATATAGGTGTATGAGTCTGTATGTTTATGTCTAGGAAATGAATTAAATGACCTAATGCCTCTAGGTCTTTTACACCTCAAATTTCTATGATCATTTTTTATATGGGAATACAGAATTGACTTCAATCACCTTGCATGGATTTTTTTTTCTTTCGGAATTGTTCCTCAGGCTCCAACTGTCCTAGCCCTTGTATAACTGCCTTTGTGACATATATTTTCTGGGAGCAATTTCTGGACTGTTGGAATGTGCTAGCTTTGTCAAGCACATTTGCTGCCAAATACACAGGAACATGATCCTAAATTCATTAATTCCATAGATTCTTCTGCTGTGCAAATTTAAATAACCTATATAATGTCTCCCAAATCTTTGTTTTTAAGATTATTTTAATAATTTTGTTTACAAATGCATTTTGCTTATTTTATTTATATATTTTTAAACAGAACCATCTCAGTGTTTTTTCAGTGGTTAATCCACTTGCTTCAAGTATAACCTCCAGTATAACTTCTAGTCTGGCTTCCAGTATTGGATCAGATAATTCATCCCCAACAGCTCTCTCAGCTATCAGTACTAAAGCTCTCCCATTCTACCCTGGCAGTAATACAGTTGAATCAGTTATAGGTAAGTCTGAGCATTTCCTCTTTTATTCCTCTTTTGTATTTTTTTCAAGATTATTCTATTTTAATATACATTCAGAAAATGCATACTGAGAAGGGCAGTTACAATTTTACATATTTGCTTTATTATCTGCAGTTAAAATTCATACTTGGAATTGAATTTAATGTTTTTCCAAATCAGCAGCTTTTGTAAATTCTCAGATGGAAATTTAGGAATTATCAACCTGGAACAAATCAGTGGACATTTAATCTGGTATTCTGTTTCTGATAGTGGCCAATATTTAAGAAGTTATAAAACTTTGATAATGTATCTAATTGTGCTCTTATAGGAGAGAGGTTATTCTCCTGATTCCTGCTGGTGTTCAGTTCATGCCATCGAACATGAGGTGTTTTACAGTTTTATTCCAGCAAGTGTAATTGCAGATTGTTTTATTAATAGAAATGTGAATTCTTTCTTTGAGTGATTATCCCTATATATTCCATTCTTAATGCTCATGAGATTGGAATCTTTTGGCCAGCAGCATCCATTGGGGCTGTGCATGTGCCCTGAAGGTCCTTGTGCCCTGTACTGAGGGCATAAATGATAGAGCATGCCCAACTGCCCCTCAGATCCCTCTTCACCTCCGGTAGCTGGCAATGTCTATGTCATGATGCACTCACAAGAACTCACATGCATCTGAAAAAGTGGGGGTTTTTACCCACGAAAGCTTATGCCCAAATAAATTTGTTAGTCTTTAAGGTGCCACCGGACTCCACGATGTTTCACAAGAACTATTTTTTTACCTAATTGTAAACAATTAGTATAACTAATATTTACTATAGTTAGTGTAGTTTTTGCCTGGTGGCATGTGGGCTTGTTTGTTTTGCTTTTATTTTCAGATTTTTGAGGGAAAGTATTTTTTCCTGGTACCAATTATAATGTGTTTTCACATTCCTGTGGCCCGTGCCGCTTCCCACAGCTCCCATTGGCCGGGAACAGCGAACTGCGGCCACTGGGAGCTGCGGGTGGCCGTGCAAATGTAAAGAAACTGTCTGGCGGCCCGCCAGCGGATTACCCCGATGGGCCACGTGCAGTCCACAGGTTGCCCTACTGTCCTAGAAGGTTTAATGAGAGCCCCATTTGAGCCATTGGCAACTTGCTCTTTGCCATATTTATCCATGAAGATAATATTGAAGTAGCAATTATCAGCCAAAAGAATAGGGGAAATACAGGAACTTATGGCAGGTGTTCTTCATAAAATATTCCATAAGGATAAGGTCATCCTGAGCCCCCATCCCAGTTCTTGCATAAAATAGTCACTGATTTTCATTTGAACTAAATTAATTTGCCAGATTTCTGCCCCCCCAACACATTCTAATCAGGGGAGGCTAGTTTACATATGTTAGATGTCTTTAGAGCACTTCTGTACCATTTACATAGGACTAAATCGTTTAGAGTCTCCCCGAGAAATTTTTATGGCATTTCTTGATGGGGCTCATTATTTCAACTCTCAGGCTTTTGATAGTTTCATTAGTCTATTATAAGCTAGCCAATTTAAGATTCCACCAGCTCAGGTTATGACTCATTCCAATAGGGTTCAGACATCATCTGCGGCTTCCTTGGGAAGCATACCCATCTCAGAAATACACAGGGCAGCATCTTGGGGTTCAGTCCATATCTTTACAAAACATGTTCCCTCATTGAAGCATCAAGATATGATGAAAGCAGCAAAGAATCCTGTGGCACCTTGTAGACTAACAGATATGATGCTTCTTTTGGCAGAGCTGTGCTACAGTCTTTGTTTAGGTGGACTCCAAACACCCACCTCTTCCTCATCAGGTCAGTGCTTGAGAGTCACCAAGAGTGGAGTATGTATGGAAAATCTATGGAAATCACTTGAAGAACAAGGAATGGTTACTTACCTTACAGTAACTGCGGTTGTTTGAGATGCTCCCTCCTTCCCTGCTACTATGGAGTCCCTTAACATCTGGATTCTGTATTGACAAAATAGCTAATGGGCGATTGGGCCCACTCTACCCTTTGTGCCTTTGGTACAGGGCATGAGGACATTAGGGGCACATGCATGGCCCCAATAGGCATGACTATAGCCAAAAGAGTCTGGTCTCGAGATCATGGGGTCCATGCATATCAAGAGTGGAATATATGTATGGACAGCACATCTTGGGGCTGGTCTACACTAAGGGGAAAAATCGATATAAGATACGCAACTTCAGCTACATGAATAACTTAGCTGAAGTCGAAGTATCTTATATCGATAACTTACCCGTCCTCACGGCGCGGGATCGATGTCCGGGGCTCTCCATATCGACGACGCCACCGCCGTTCGGGGCGGTGGAGTTCCGGAATCGATAGAAGCGCGTTCGGGGATCGATATATCGCGTCTAGATGAGACGCGATATATCGATCCCTGAAAAATCGATCGCTACCCGCCGATACGGCGGGTACTGTAGACGTAGCCTTAAAGAACCATTGTTACTTTAAGATAAGTGACTGTTTCTTCCTTTTTAGAACCTTCTTAAGCTGTTAGCCTTACTAATAAGTGAATTTCATAGCGTAATTATACATTAGGTAAAAATTATCTTTTTAATTTTTAAGTTTGTTGGCTCCTCTTTTGTAATAGCCCAAAGTGTTTAACAGCTATCTGTTCTCTTTATTAGTTGATTTGCTGTATTTTGATAACAGTTCCACTGGGCAGTTAGCTTGCTTAAAATGCTGAAAGGGCATATTCTTTGAGTATACAACTTAACTACAGCGTTAACTTTAACACGCTCAAGGTTAAATTGCTGTATGCTACAGAAGATGGGTATTTTTCTGTACAAGAGTTCTCCATGACGGCTCATTCCCTCTTGCTTACATTGGTATAAGTAATGTGAAATCCCTCATAATGCCCCTCTCTCCCAGCACACGGATCTTCCTGCCCAATTCCACTGAGTCCAATGGGTTTTGCAGCTAGATGGGATAAAGGTATTTACCCTCTCAACTGAAAAATGCACCTGCACGCCCCTGACAAGAACCCAGTGCTTACATCTCAGCCTTTAGAACCCATCCAATTCCTCCTGAGTGTTTCTTAGCTGCTAGTTAGGGCTGTGAAAGTTACATTCATGGTATAAATTGTTTTGTTGTTTTAGTTAGCTAATAAATGTGAAAAGCCAGGTGTGTTCTAAATAAAACTGGATTGCATCTTCTTAAATTTCTGTATTAGAAATTCAGTTAGACGGGTCAATTCTTACAATTAAAGCTCACATTTGAAGTTTCCTGTTATGTACATTATGTTTGCATTCTTATCTATGAATGACTGTAGGAAAGTTGGGATAAAGACCCCCTAACTATTGTCATTCACAAAATTTTTATTCTTAAATCTGTCAGGAGCTCAGACAAATTTGGGAATAAAACTTGTGAAAAAACAAAATGTACAGGTGTTCATCAATGAATTGTGCTACAATACATGCTGCTGTTTTGGGACCCAATTCAACTCCTATTAAAGTCAATGGAAAGACTCTAACTTTAGAGCAGTGGTCCCCAAGCTGTGGGACGTGACCGTTAGGGGACATGGAGGAAGGTTTTGGGGGTGCAGAGTGGGCCATCCCCCACGGTGGGACGGGGAGTGAGTGCCAGCCCTGCTCCATCCCCAGACCAGCTCAGCCCCCAACCCTGTTCAGCCCCCAGCTCCACTCTGTCCCCAGTCCAGCTGTGCTCTCATTCCCTCTCCATCCCCAGACCAGCTCCTCCCCCATCCCCAGTTCTGCCCCCAGCTCTGCCTTCAGCCCAAGCTCCACTGCTGAGGAAGCCTTGACTGTGCAGTAATGGAGGGTGGGGAGGCACGGACAGATTCCATTAATGGTAAGGCGGGGCGCGACTAGAAATGTTTGTGCACCACTGCTTTAGAGAGTGAGTTAGAACTAGCCCTTTGTGGTATGTGACATTTCAAGGCTATGGAGCCTTTTATCTGTGTTCTCAAAAGAAACTATCTGCATCCCATTCAAACAGGTCTCTCACCTTTTTTTATTGTTGTTGTTGTCCTTTACATGAATAGATAAGATCTATCTGGATTGATAGAGGAGGATATGTACTGCTTTAGAATTTGCTTTGTGTATGGCATTTTATACTGTGATTTTTACATGAATTTTATTAAGTTATCTAGTTTTATGATTTATACTGAAGTATGGGTGTGCATTGTGCTTTACCATATTTAAGTACAATTAAGGTTGTGCTGAAAGCTGATTGATGTGTGAGAGCAATTCTGAGGAGAACCCAATCAGCAGAAATTACACAGAAGAAACAATTCAATTGAAATCTTTAGAATCTGTCATCATCATGATTATTTGTGGTGTGTGTGTGTAAGTAAAATGAATCGCTGCCTGAGCTCAAGTTTATAATCTATGAGCATAGATGCTTTCATTCCCTCCTCCTTTACTCCCTTACTCATTACTCTACCACCACCTTTATTCCAGCTATACTTTCAGTTCTTCTTCCCTTCTCATTCACCCAATACCTCACATTCGCTCTCACCTTCTTTCCAACACCCTCTCCCCATCCCATATCCTCTTCCTCACTTTCACTCAATAATTGACCCAGGCATTTTTCTTTCTCAGATCACTGCCTT
Source organism: Mauremys reevesii (assembly GCF_016161935.1). Classification (NCBI taxonomy): domain Eukaryota; kingdom Metazoa; phylum Chordata; order Testudines; family Geoemydidae; genus Mauremys; species Mauremys reevesii. The sequence continues at coordinate 85,261,544 of NC_052632.1, forward strand.
TCCGCTTCCTTGGAAGGTGAGGTTACTTGCTCCCTCTACAAGGCAAGGAGGCATTTGTATTGTATTAAAGAGGCTCTCTTGCATGACAGACACTGAGCAGTGTGTAGTACCCATCAGCAATGTATGTGGCTATGTATCTACATGGTTTTGGGGAACCTTGATTACTACTAATTTTAATTATGTATTGTATAAGTGTCCACTTTGTGTTATAGAGCACAGTGGACAGGGTACATGTCATAACAAAGCATGGGGAGGTGGGGTTGATGGGGTCCCTCTTTCATCAGGTCATGATACAATTCAACTAGGGCTGTCGATTAATCACAGTTAACTCAATGCGATTAACTCAAAAAAATTAATTGCAATTAATTGCACTGTTCAACAATAGAATACCAATTGAAATGTATTAAATATTTTTGGATGTTTTTCTACATTTTCAAATACATTGATTTCTATTACAACACAGAATACAAAGTATACAGTGCTCATTTTATATTATTTTTATTACAAATATTTGCACTGTAAAAAAGATAAAAGAAATAGTATTTTTCAATTCACCTCATACAAGTACTCTAGTACAATCTCTTTATTGTGAAAGTAACTTACAAATGTAGATTTCTTTATTGTTACATAACTGCACTCAAAAACACAATGTAAAACTTTAGAGATTCAAGTCCACTCAGTCCTACTTCTTGTTCAGCCAATCGCTAAGACAAACAAGTTTGTTTACATTTACAGGAGATACTGCTTTCTGCTTCTTATTTATAATGTGAGAAAGTGAGAACAGGCGTTTGCATGACACTTATGTAGCCGGCGTTGCAAGGTATTTATGTGCCAGATATGCTAAACATTCATATGCCCCTTCATGCTTTGGCCACCATTCCAGAGGACATGCTTCCATGCAGATGATGCTTGTTAAAAAAAGTAATGTGTTAATTTAATTTGTGACTGAAGTCCTTGGGGGAGAACTGTATGTCCCCTGCTCTGTTTTACCGCATTCTGCCATATATTTCATGTTATAGCAGTCTCGGATGATGACCTAGCACATGTTGTTTGTTTTAGCACTTTCACTGCAGATTTAACAAAACGCAAAGCAGGTACCATTATGAGATTTCTAAAAATAGCTACAGCAATTGACCCAAGATTTAAGAATCTGAAGTGCCATCCAAAATCTGAGAGGGATGAGGTGTGGAGCATGCTTTCAGAAGTCTTAAACAAGCAACACTCAGATGTGAAAACTACAAAACCCGAACCACCAAAAAAGAAAATCAATCTTCTGCTGGTAGCATCTGACTCAGATGATGAAAATGAACATGTGTCGGTCCGCACTACGTTGGATCGTTATCGTGCAGAACCCATCATCAGCATAGATTCATGTCCTCTGGAATGGTGATTGAAGCATGAAGGGACATGTGAATCTTTAGCGCATCTGGCACATAAATATCTTGCGACCCCAGCTACAACAGTGCCATGCGAACGCCTGTTTTCACTTTCAGGTGACATTGTAACAAGAAGCAGGCAGCATTATCTCCTGCAAATTGTAACCAAACTTGTTTTGTCTGAGCGATTGGCTGAAGTAGGTCTGAGTGGACTTGTATGCTCTAAAGTTTTACATTGTTTTATTTTTGAATGCAGTTATTTTTTGTACATAATTCTACATTTGTAAGTTCAACTTTCATGATAAAGAGATTGCACTACAGTATTTGTATTAGGTGAATTGAAAAAACTATTTCTTTTGTTTTTCACAGTGCAAATATTTGAAATACAAGTAATATAAAGTGAGGACTGTACACTTCGTATTCTGTGTTGTAATTGAAATCAATATATTTGGAAATGTAGAAAACATCCAAAATATTTAAATAAATTGTATTCTATTATTGTTTAACAGCGCGATTAACCATGAGATTAATTTTTTTAATTGCTTGACAGCCCTAAATTCAACCAAATAAAGGAAATAGGACAATGTGTGCTTATAGCTCTGAACATTCCACAAGCAGCAATGAGTGGGGAGCCAGGCTGAGAGAGCTGTTTACAACTTCAAACTGCTTCTAGCTATTTGCCCCTAGGATTTCCACGGGTTGTCTGTTATTGCCGCAGTCCAGACTTTTCACTAAGAGAAGAAACAGCAATAAAGGTGGATAGGGATTAGGGGTAAGAGCCCTTTAGAACCTCTGACTTCACATTCACCCGTAGATCTAGTTCTCCCATAGACCATCTGTTACTGTGGGTCAGCTCCCAGAGTAGCTTCCAGAGTCTATTGGTTTTGATTTTGAAGAGGAAAAAAGGAGGCCTGACTATTAAAAACATTGTTTTGACTGAAAGTTTTCTGGGTGGGAGTTAGGTGAGGACAGATCTAGTCCATTGTGGGTTGACTAGTAGAATCAAGAACTATGACAGCACAAAGGAGCATCAGGAATGTCCGACGAACCACAGAGGTGATGAATTGAAGGAGAGCAGAGATGGAGAGGTTTTTCTTAAAACTATGTTTGTCACGTTCTGGGCTGCAGTCCATACCAGTGGGGGGTTGTGTCACTGCCTGCCTGCCTTGCAACCCTGAGTGCCTTAACATGCTCTGCTGCTGTGGTTTTCTTGTTAGGATGCTTCCATCCAAGACACAAGCATGCAGTATCCTGAGTGTTTGTGTGCTATGCAGCCCCGGTCCAGTGCTCTGGCCCCAGCAGCCTGCCTACAACACAGCAGCCCCATTCTGGAACTCACCACTCTTTGGTTACTTCTTGCAGAGATGACACCAACACACTCCCTGTCCCAAATTTCCCCAAAACTACGCTGAAGCATCCAACCCTCTCCTGGAACACTCAGAGAAATAATAAGTTTGCTCCTTTAAAGAAACAAAAGCATGTCATATCTTATTAACTTACCTGGGGTAAATGCACCCTTCTTTTCAAGCACAGCACTGAGTTGGTTTATTGTAAAAATAAAACAAGTTTATTAACAAAAGAATATCAGTTAAGTGATACCAAGTAAAAGGAATAAAGTTAGAAAGGGTTACAAACAAAAGTAAAAATATGCTTTCTAATTGCTAAGGCCTAACTTAACAAGCTACAGTCTTTGTTCAAGATCCTTACAAATCTTCCATTCCCAGAGACTTTAGCCCCCTTGTTAGATGGACCTGTCGTTATCAGCTTGCGAGAGCTCTGGCCTTGCTTAATTTCATTGGAGACAGGTAGATAGGTTTTTCTCCCAGACAGGAGTTAAGGGAGCTATTTCTCCCTGTGTTTGGTCACAGATTTTAAAGCATAATATAATTAAGTATCCATATTTCCTCCTATAGTGTTAATATAGTACATACATTTCACAGTGATATTACTCTCCAATGTGTCTTTAGCTTTCATAAGACCTTAATTGATACACTTTTATAATACAGTAATATTATATGCAATCAATTGATTCAATTACTTATCATTTGAAGTTCAGACCCCCTGTGATTATAGCCCAGATAAAGTTTTTCTCTCCTGTTGGGGGCATAGCTGCCATACTAACTTCTCCCCAGCTTGATAACCTTTTATGTAAATGGATCGTCATTGACTCTGCCTGAGACAAATATACATTCTTTTGTCTAGGGCAAACTGGGCTCATGCATTGCTTGCCAAACACATTTTAAGAACATAATGCTAACACGTATTCATAATTCTTTGTACATACCCTGTGCATACAGCATTCAAGAATATTAATGATCAGTGAGTTATTAATTTTCCAACTATACCCTTACATGCCGTCTTTTATATACCGATTATAACAACGGTATTAGGTGCAGTGAGTATTTCAGGCTTGACAAGAGCTGATGACACAGAGTAGTGAACTACAAATGATATTATTATAGCATAAGGGAGAAAGACTAAAACACAGAGTAGTATCCCAAAATGCAAGCAATATAAATCCCCATGAGTTTATTCAGTTAAGGCGGGGGTGGCCAACCTGTGGCTCCGGAGCCAGATGTGACTCTTCAGAAGTTAATTTGCAGCTCCTTGTATAGGCACCAACTCCGGGGCTGGAGCTAAAGGTGGCAACTTTCCAATGGGCCAAGGGGTTTTCACTGCTTAACCCCTGGCTCTGCCACAGGCCCTGCCCCCACTCCACCCCTTCCCATCCCCTACCCTGAGCCTGCTGTGCCCTCGCTCCTCCCTCCCCGCCTCCCCCCACCCCCCGAGCCTCCTGCATGCCACGAAACAGCAGATCAGGAGGTGCGGGGAGGGATGGGAAGGCGCTGATTGGCGGGGCTGCTGGTGGGCGGCGGGGGGTGGGTGGGTGGGAACTGATGTGGGGCTGCTGACGTATTACAGTGGCTCTTTGGCAATGTACATTGGTAAATTCTGGCTCTCAGGCTCAGGTTGGCCACCCCTGAGTTAAGAAGTAATTAAAGTCCAGTGTTCACCAGGTTGGTGAGGCCCTCTGGACCCTATCTTGTTGTTCTCCATAAGTTTTTTTCCTCCCATGCTCACTCTTAGTGCACCCCAAACACACTATTTTTAGTGCTGTTTTTTCCTATATGTGTCTGAAAGGGAGAGGACCCAGTATTTATAAAAGCCCCACATTCCTTTTCTTTCCCAGCTTGTTTTGCCAGCCAGGCTCCCCCCCCCCCGTCTTACACTAGGGTGGTTCAGTCAGCTTCCCTTGGCCTACTGCTTTCTCTTTTCTGTAGATTCATAGATTTTTAAGGCCAGAAAGGATCTTTATGATATAGTCTGATTTGTGAGAGGGTCTGTTCTGAATCATGTCCTACATCCAGGCCTGGATTACCCAGTAGGCAGACTAAGCAGGTGCTTAGGGCACCAGCAAAGCAGGGGGCACCAAAAAAAATGAGATTTTTTTTTTGAAATTTGATATTTGATATTTTAAAAAAAGCATCGAAGTAGTCATCATGGGAAAAATCAGAACTTTGTTACACTTCCTTACACTCCACTACACTCTTCCCCGTTTTTCTGTTCTCTTATTACTTATCCCCACCTAAACCGGGTGTGGGGGGGTCCTACTAACGTAGATCGAAATAATGCGAGGAAATCAGATCCCGTCATGTATTGCAATAAATTTGTTTTATTATTGATATATTCTTCTGAGTTATACGTACTGGATTCATTTTTTTCATATATATATATATATATATGCACACACGCATAAAAATAGTGTATGTTGTGTGATTTGTTTTTTTTTAAAGTTCAGATAACTGAGATAAGGGGCAGGATGAAACATAACCAACTAAGTAAAGCACAGAAATATAAACTGGCAGAAGAAAAGAAACAAAAAACTAGTGAAATTTTCCAAAATCTTCCAAAGTTGACATCATTTTTCAAAGCGAATCCATCAGAAGCAACATATTCTCTCAGTAGCACAGACATCGTTCCAAAACCTGTAGGTGTTTCAGAGACTGACCCCCCCTTCTATTGGTGAAACAAACACCATTCCAGAACATGTGGTTGTGTCAGAAACTGTAACTGATCATCCTACTACTGGTGGTAAAACAGACATTGTTCTAGAAGGTGCGAATGTGTCAGAGGTGCTTTGAAATATATTCACCCATTGAGGAACCCCAACTATGGATCTCTTCACTACTTACCAGAACAGGAAATATCCTAGTTACTGCTCCAGGACTGGCCTGGGGAAACTTTCACTGGAAGATGCTGTCATCCTCCCATGGGACAGGGTCCTTTTGTATGCCTTTCTTCCATTTCCTCTTCTGTCCAAGGTCCTGTTGAAAATTTGACAAGACAAAGTGAGTTATTCTGATTGCCCACTGCTGTCATACACAAGTCTGATTCCCTTATCTGACACAGATGGCACTATGTCTTCCGGTTCGTCTTTGGCTCATTCCCCACCTGCTCTCTCAAAGCAGTGGGCTGATCCTTCACCCCAACCTGCAGGTCCTCCGCCTCCAGGCAAGGCTCCTTCTTGGTTCCAAGATTTAGAAGTAGAATTGTCTGACAAGGTGAAAGACGTGTTGCTGCACAGCTGAAAGTCAAGCGCTTGACATACTTACCTACAAAAATGGAAACGATTCCAAGTATGGTGGCATTCTAGCACACAGACCCAACCTTGTCTTCCCTCCCTCCCTCCCTCCAATCTTAGACTACGTTTTAGACCTCAAGAAGGCAGAACTCTAACTCAGCTCCCTTAAGGTACGTCTTGCAGCCATAATGGCTTTCCACCATCAGGTAGATAGCTACTCGGTGTTCACTCACCCACTGATGCATAGATTCCTTAAGGGCATTGGAAATCTCTTCCTGCATGTGAGACCACCTGCTCCAACCTGGGATCTTAACCTTGTTCTCAGAGTTTTGACTAGACCTCCCTTTGAGCCCATGGCAACTTGCTCGCTCTTACACCTGTCCCTGAAGACAGCATTTCTAATTGCCATCAATTAGATGGCACATCTAGGCGCATAGGAGAAATAGCATAGGCTAGGCGCATAGGAGAAATAGCAGCCCTAATGGCACATTCACCATACACTGTCTTTTTTGAAGACAAAGTAACTCTGAGGCCGCATCACAAGTTTCTCCCTAAAGTTGCCTCCACTTTCCATATGAATCAACAGATTCATCTTCCTGTTTTTTTCCAAAAAACACATCGTGAGAACAGGGAGGCGATTCTGCATATGCTAGATGTTAGAGAAGCACTAGCATTCTACTTGGACAGGACTAAAGACTTCAGGAAGTCCCCTAAACTATGCCTTTCATTCACGGACAGATCCAAAGGCTCTGCGATATCAGCTCAAAGATTATCCAAATGAGTCTTGGATTGCATTAATCACTGTTATCAAGGGTGCAATCTGTTGCCTCTGTTTGTACTCACTCCATGAGGTCAATTTCTACCTCTCTCGAATTCCTTAAAGATGTCCCTATTTCGGAAATCTGCAGAGCAGCGACTTGGACCTCTGCCCACACTTTCACAGAACATTATGTGATCACTAGAGGTTTGGCCTCTGATACCATCTTCAGCTCCACAGTATTCTTTGTATAACATACTCCACTCCGAAGCCCCAGCCCTCCATGGGGGATACTACTGTGAAGTCACCTACAGTGGAGCACTCATAGGTACGCTACTTGAAGAGGAAGTTACTCACCTTGTGCAGTAACAATGGTCCTTCGAGATGTGTGTCCCTATGGATGCTCCATAACCCACTCTCTTCCCCTCTATTTCAGAGTTCTGCATAAGGGGCTCTGGAGTAGAGGAGGAACTGAGGGGGTTCACCCACGCAGTGTTAGATAGCCTCAAGGCAGACCACGAGGGAGGGAGAGCACATGTGGGCTGAACAGACACTGCTACCTAAAAGATCTGATTAGAGGTGCAAGGACTCAGATACACGTACAGCAGAGCACCCATAGGGGGGACACATCTCGAAGAACCATCATTACTGCACAAGGTGAATAACTTCCTCTTTTAACTGCAGCTGACGTTTTTTCCCCCAGACCCTTTCTTTATTCCAAGTAACAGCTTGCTTTGTTATAGGGCAGAAGTGCTCTATCTGAACATTGGATTCTTACTTTTGCTCTCTGCTGGGGTTTTCATGTTGGGTGATGGAGAATTATTCAGATCCTTTCCAACCTAGTTCTCAGTGGCAATGGGAATGGGGCAGATGCAGGGTGGGTAATTAATTTGCCAATCCAGTCAAGGAAACCTTAATAGGGTTCTGTTTCATCTTGCAGTTTAGAGTGGCGATGATTAAGTTCCCACGCCAAACACTTTTTCTGATGTTAGTGGGGGGGTGAAGATTGATGTAAAAAAGAACAAAACTAATCTGAAATTTAAATGGTTTCACCTAATTTTTAACTTACTTTTATAAGTGAAAAACTGTATCTCTATGTATAAGTTAACAGCTCAGAGTATTCACAATTGTTTTGTTGTAAATTGGGTATTTTTGAAAACAAAGCATTCTTTATCGTTTTTAACTTTATGTTCCACTCATCCACAAAAGTATATAACCTTTATAGACATTATTCATTTGTTTTCTAAATGCATTACATTCTTTTCAGAGTAAATACACATTCATGAAGAACTGCCTATATGGCTGTTGTATAATGTGATAGAATAGGAACAGTGTATTGCATTAATTAGAGAGACAAGGTGGGTGAGGTAATACAAGAGAGAGACAAGCTGATTCTTCAACTCTGTGTAAGGTTGAAAGCTTCTCTCTCTCACCAACAGAAGTTGGTTCAGTAAAAGATATTATCTCACCCACCTAGTCTCTAATATCGTGGGACCAACATTGCTACAGGCACACTGCATATTGCATTCATTGGCAGATTCTGTGGCTTAGGGCATGTGATTAGGGAGTTGCTGTGATTAGCTGGTGCAGCTGAACAATTCTGTTTAAATTGGTATGTACCAGAGACCAGGAGACTGCAGACAAGTGAGTCAGCACTTACCGAGAGGGTAAGTTAGGCATCTGATTTCTTTCCATAGAGAAATCAATGAAGAATATTAAATGGAAGATGTTTTCACCGACTTTATAATAAGTGCATAGTTGTTTTTTCTAAAAAAACTTATTTAATGAGCTCTGAGATACAACTGAAAATAAGTGATTTTAAGCTATTCTTAAATTGCAAATGGTTTAAGATTGCAAATCCTGGTCAGTCTTATTTTTAATTATTTTAAAATAAAAGTAATAGAAATATAATTTAACTGTTTTTATAACCAGTGTTTAAATTTGGCAATATTCAAGTAAATCATATTTTACTAAGAAAGATATTCTAGCTGAAATATTTTGGTTGGTTGGATGTAATGTAATGTTATTAATATGACAGTAAAATACATTCCAGTGTAGTAAATTCGCTTTAATTTAAAAATTAAAATATTAAAAAGATCAAAATTGAGCAACATTTTAAAATGCTATATTTTATTTTCAATAATACTTTAATGACATGAGAAGTTGGGCAGATGTTGCAAAATGCAATGACAAATCTGGGTTTTTCATGATATACTGTGTTTGATTATTTTTGATGTTCCAGTTGAATTAGGTATTGAGGTAAGCAGAATGTTGCTTCTCTTACTGTAAAATATTCTTATGGTGTGTGTGTTTTTGCATATATAAAAAGATGTACTGCAGTTTCAACTGTTTCTGTTAACAGAATCAGTAAAATTGGGCTAACTGGGATCCCTTTTATGCATACATTGGTGTATTTACAGTGATTTATTGCCTTTTCTCTCTCTAAAGCAAGGACGTAGCCTCTTGAATTACTGGCATGTGTGAATATAATTGCCGGAGTTGTGATAGCTATGCCTTGTGTGTATGTGTATGAGTGCAGTGAAAATAATGTGCTCTATTTCTGTCACTGTCAAGACAACCCATTAGAAAACCCAGTTATTTAAGTGATATGTAACTTGGCCCTACCCCAGTGTGCTTTATGCTGGTGTTTGCCACAAAGCTCTAACTTTGAGTGATTTTGATTTTAAACTAAAAGTTGTAAATTATATAAATATAACATCTTCTTGCCTCTGTCTCTGAAACCTTGCAAGATTAGGGTGGTTTGGTTACTATTCTAATTTAACAAAAAAATTCAATCAAATATGGATAATTAGGGTTCATTATCTTCCTCTAATTCCTTTTGGTATTTTGAGGGGGAAATATTAAACTAGCCAAGTGATTAAACTTCGAGGAATAATTGCTGTGCATATTCAGTATTTGCAGTTTATGAACAATAATATCTGTAAAATCCACCCTAAGTAATTTACATGAAAGATGAGTACTTGTAGCTTTGGATGACACTGCAGCACATCATGGTATTCTGCTTTATGTTTTTTAATAATGCACAGGTGCATGTATTATACTTTTTTATATACTGGGAAAAATTAAAATATAGAATGCACTCTCTTTAACTTAGCCCCAGTCAGGAAAATCCACTTAATAGGAATGCTTCTGAGGGAACTAATTTCCAGTGTTCTTCACCTGGGAAGAATTGCTGCTTAGTAGGAACAGTAATAATGTTGGTTAATTGAGAAATAAGATACGGTCCTTCCCACTGAATATAACTGGGATTTCTTGTTCAATGCAGAATTTCTGATCTCTGCAGAATCTGTTGTGGAACGTCTAAGCTTTACTGGCACTATCTTTGGAAAATAGAAAATTCACTGAAACATGACAGTAGGATTCCTTTCTCAGTGGAATCCAGACCACTGAGGGACTGTCAGCCCTGCCCTGCAACCTTGGATGCCTTACAATGCCTTTCTGATGTAGCTCCCACCTGGGCTCTCACAAACAGCCTTCCTGCGAGCAAGTCATGCCCTGAGGATCTGTATAGCTGCAGCCTGCCAGCACACTTCAGTCACACTCTGGCTTCCACCAGTCTTAGTTACTACACGCAGAGTGACCCCAACACACTCTCAGTCCCAGATTTTCTCCCCCAAAATGTATATTCTGCACTGCGCTTGTCCAGCCCTCTCCTAAGCAGTTCACATAACAAAGGTCTGTTGTCCCTGTAAGGAAACAATATACAACAACTTGCCATCTTAAATGGAGTTACTCACACGGATTTAGAGAACAAAAAAAGATTTAACGACAAAGAGGTTTAATAGAATCATAGAATATCAGGGTTGGAAGAGACCTCAGGAGGTCATCTAGTCCAACTGCAATCCAATCCCCAACTAAATCATCCCAGACAGAGCTTTGTGAAGCCTGACCATAAAAACTTCTAAAGAAGGATATTCCACCAACTCCCTAAGTAACCCATTCCAGTGCTTCACCACCCTCCTATTGAAAAAGTTTTTCCTAATATCCAATCTAAACCTGCCCCACTGCAACTTGAGACCATTACTCCTTGTTCTGTCATCTGGTACCACTGAGAACAGTCTAGATCCATCCTCTTTGGAACCCCCTTTCAGGAAGTTGAAAGCAGCTGTCAAATCCCCCCCTCCATTCTTCTCTTCTACAGACTAAATAATCCCAGTTCCCTCAGCCTCTCCTCATAAGTCATGTGTCCCAGCCCCCTAATCATGTTTGTTGCCCTCTGCTGGACTCTTTCCAATTTTTCCACATCCTTCTTGTAGTGTGGGGCCCAAAACGGGACACAGCACTCCAGATGAGGCCTGACCAATGCCGAATGGAGGGGAATGATCATGTCCCTCAGTCTGCTGGCAATGCTCCTACTTATACAACCCAAAATGCTGTTAGCCTTCTTGTCAACAAGGGCACACTGTTGACTCATATCCAGCTTCTCGTCCACTGTAACCCCTAGGTCCTTTTCTGCAGAACTGCTGCCTAGCCACTCGGTGCCTAGTCTGGGGGGAGGGATAGCTCAGTGGTTTGAGCATTGGCCTGCTAAACCCAGGGTTGTGAGTTCAATCCTTGAGGAGGCCACTTAGGGATCTGGGGCAAAAATTGGTCTTGCTAGTGAAGGCAGGGGCTGGACTAGATGACCTTTCAAGGTCCCTTCCAGTTCTAGGAGATTGGTATATCTCCAATTATTACCTTTATTACCTGTAGCAGTGCATGGGATTCTTCTGTCCTAAGTGCAGGACTCTGCACTTGTCCTTGTTGAACCTCATCAGATTTCTTTTGGCCCAATCCTCTAATTTGTCTAGGTCCCTCTGTATCCTATCCCTACCCTCCAGCATATCTACCACTCCTCCCAGTTTAGTGTCATCTGTAAATAGGCTGAGGGTGCAATCCACGCCATCCCCCAGATCAGGCTGCATCCAAAATTCATCCCAAAGGTAATGTGACAGGTTGGATCACAGAAGCCCCTTTGGGACTGCCACCTGATGTGCCTAGACTACCTCTGAGCCCATTTTCCCTGCCAGCTTGGGACTTCAGTACCTTGCCTTGTTTGAGCCAGACACGCTTGCCTGCTGCAAACACAGTTCCAAGTCTGAACCACATTCCCTTACAAGCTGCAGGCTTAACTGAAAACAGCTTAAGAAGTGCTCCTGTCTCCAGCACTCAAATACCCAGCCCCCAATGGGATCCAAACTCCAAATAAATCCTTTTTACCCTGTATAAAGCTTATACAGGGTAAACTCGTAAATTGTTCGCCCTCTGTAACACCAATAGAGAGAGATGCACAGCTGTTTTCTCCCCCAGGTATTAATACTTGCTCTGGGTTAATTAATAAGTAAAAGGTGATTTTATTAAATATAAAACTAGGATTTAAGTGGTTCCAAGTAATAACAGACAGAACAAAGTAAATTACCAAGCAAAATAAAATAAAACATGCAAGTCTAAGCCTGATATAGCAGAAAACTGAATACAGATAAAATTTCACCCTCAGAGATGTTTCAATAAGCTTCTTGTACAGAGTGGACTCCTTCTTAGTCTGGGCCCAATCCTTTCCCCGGTACAGTCCTTGTTCCAGCTCAGGTGGTAGCTAGGGGATTTCTCATGACTACAGCCTCCTTTGTTCTGTTCCACCCCCTTATATATATTTTGCACAAAGCAGGAATCCTTTGTCCCTCTCTGGGTTCCCACCCCTCCTCCTAAATGGAAAAGCACCAGGTTAAAGATGGATTCCAGTTCAGGTGACATGATCACATGTCACTGTAAGACTTCATTACCCACTTGCCAGCACACAGGTATACAGGAAGACTTGCAAGTAAACAGAGCCATTTACAACCAATTGTCCTGGTTAATGGGAGCCATTAAGATTCCAAGCCACCATTAATGGCCCACACTTCGCATAATTACAATAAGACCTCAGAGTTATATTTCATATTTCTAGTTTCAGATACAAGAATGATACATTCATACAAATAGGATGAATACATGCAGAAGAACATAACCTTTCCACAGATATGTTACATGGCATATCTAGCATAAAACACATTTCAGTTATGTCATATTTACATTCATAAGCATATTTCTATAAAGCATTATGGGGTGCAACATCTCAGGTAACCTCTCCGTTTCACATGAATCAATTGATTCACCTTCCAATCTTTTACCCAAACCTCACCAGGACAACAGAAAGGCTATACTGCATACTTTAGATGTTAGGAGAGCCCTGGCCTTCTGTCTGGACAGGACAAAGGCCTTCAGGAAGTCCCTTAGACTCTTCCTCAGCAATATCAGCCGAAAGACTCTCCAAATGGGTCTTGAATTGCATCAGACAGTGTTACCAAGTTCACAACATGATCCCTCCAGACTCTATTTGTACACACTCCATGAGGTCGATCTCCTCATCCATTGCCTTCTTCAAGAATATCCCTGTCTCAGAGATTTGTAGAGCAGTGACATGAGTGTCAAGCCACACTTTCGCAGAACACTTTGCGATTACTGAAGACTCCGCCTCTGATGCCATCTTCAGCTCCACTGTGCTGTCATCTGTTACTGACCTGATTCCGAAGTCCCAGCCCTCCGGAAGGGGTACTGCTAGGGTGCTCCATTACTCAAGACATCACTCATCTTGTACATTAATGACAGTTCTTCGAGATGTGTGTCCCTATGGGTGCTCCACAACCCATCCTCCTCCCCCTCTACTTCTGAGTTTTTGTCAGTTACACTGCAGTAGAGGAGGAACTGAAGGGGGTTAGCTTGTGCATGCTGACTAGCCTCATGGTGCAGCACAAGGAGGGAAAGCTTATGTGTGGGCCTAATGGGGAGAGGGATAGCTCAGTAGTTTGAGCATTGGCCTGCTAAACCCAGGGTTGTGAGTTCAATCCTTGAGGAGGCCACTTAGGGATCTGGGGCAAAATCAGTACTTGGTCCTGCTAGTGAAGGCAGGGGGCTGGACTCAATGACCTTTGGGGGTCCCTTCCAGCTCTATGAGATGGGTATATCTCCATATATTTAATGCTACCAAAGTTCTCCGATCAGCAGCACAGGGACACAAGCACACCTACAATGGAGCACCCATAGGAACACACATCTCAAAAAACCATTGTTACTGCACAAGGTGAGTAACTACTTCTTTCTGCACCCTTTCCTTGACAAAGAGTGGCCACTTGATAAGTGATGGCCCATCAGCTTTGATGACACCTGACTAGGTGTCATCTTGTCCTTTGTCTTTGAGAAACAGGTTTACCCACTCCCCAGATTTGTCTGGTAAATACACTTCAGTCATGATTGAAGCTTATGTTCTTAACTTTACATATAATGTTGTTACATACATTTTACCATGATATTATTAAGAGTTAGTTTTTTCAAATGATACCTTACAAAGCATATTTTATACAAAGATTATTACAGTAGTGTGTAGGGTGTAAATATAGGGGTGTATTCTGTTACAATAGGCCACCCCAATTAAGCAACTTCTGCTACATGTATCTTGACTAAGAACAGTATTGTTCTGTGTTTATGTGAAAGAGATTTTCAAAGGCAAAAATGGGAACTAGGTCCCTAACTGTCATTTGTGCCTTTTGAAAATCTCCCCTGTAACCTATTGTATAACTATTTTCTGAAGACTGACATCCTATTTCTTTGTTGCTTCATTCTTTTCAGGTACTCATGTTCCATTGAGATGTTAGCAACAGGTGGACACTTCAAACTGCTGTACATGAGGCAACAAGTGATGCATTTTGCCTCAGCTGTCAATAATTAATTCTTATTAATATTTAAGAATGTGCCTGAGGTTTTAGAAGTCTTGGTAGATACATTTGTGAAATTCTGCAGGTGTAACAGTGCGGCAGAATTTTCTTTTTTTATTATATTTATCTACTTTCTCAGACTTTTGTTTTTTAAGGCAAGAAGATAAGACTGTTTTATATATAAAATGCATTATGTAAAGAAAACATCCTGGATCTGGGGCTCAATAATAGCATAGATTCAATGTGCTACAGGAAGTCTTTAAATTTCAGCAAAAAGATTACAGAAAATTATGAGAACATAAAAGTTAGAAATGGAAAAGACTAGTTGGATTATTTCTAGGATGTCAGTGCAAGATTATTCCGCACAATCATTTTCTAGTGTTTAGTCTTGCTTATTTTTAAAAGTCTCAAGTGATGGCCTTTTCACCAGCTCTCCAGGGAAACTGTGTTCTACAACCTAATATTGCTCACTTTCAGAAAATTTTTCTTAATGCTTTGTAATGAATGGAAAAGAACACAAAGGAATTCCTATTTGACAGAAATAAGTAATTTTTTTGCATGTAATAATTCTGTTTTTTGTTGAGTGATTGTATTTCTTTTTGGGGAAATGGTGCACTGAAATTGCTAACTGGGGTCCAGTTAATAGAACTATTAAAGTTATGATGACATGCATCCGACGAAGTGGGTATTCACCCACGAAAGCTCATGCTCCAATACGTCTGTTAGTCTATAAGGTGCCACAGGACTCTTTGCTGCTTTTATAGATCCAGACTAACATGGCTCCCCTCTGATATTAAAGTTATGTTTTTGTGCGTCTTAGGGGACAATAAAGCAGGAAAACATGATCAGAAGTAGTTGAAAACTGATAAAGACGACCCAGGAGCTGGCCTTCTTGCTGTTTAAGAGGAAGGGCATTAATAGTATCTTAGCTAATGCCAGATAACACTTGGGAGTTCAAAAAGAGACTCTTTACGATCCAAAGTGGAATAGAGCCTATTTGTATGGAGTCCGGGGTAAGTGAGATGAGAAAGGAGGGAGAGAGAAGGAAGCATGAGGGCTTAGATGCTGATTTGAACCTAGAGTTCTTAGTCAAGGAAGTTAAGGAAGGACAAGGCTGGACTTTTAGTTTGTGAGATTTTCTAAAATGAATTTTTTGTATAACACTCATTCTACCTGCCCATTAGGTGGAATTGTGAAGCTGTGTGATATACTGTTTTAATGTAATCTTTTTTCAGGATTGTAAATAAACTTATTTTTAGCTTGAGACTGCATGGGGGGGAGGGTAAATTAATTGTGGTGCATTCTCAAAGAAAGACAGCATAATCAAAGGAAAATGTACATTGATGACCAGGGAAATGATGAGATCTTTTAGAATCTGGAAAGAAATGTTAGTTACAGTAATTCTGTTTGCCATAGTTCCTTCTCCTCCCTTTGTAGTCAATGAGACAAAGCACCATGATGATGCTACCTATCAGGAACCAAGGAAGCAAAATTTTTCCTAATTGTGCTGTGTATATAATGCCCCAGACCGTCTACTTCCCTCAAGTCAGAGATATCCAAAGCATGAATTTATCTGAGATAAATGAAATATAGCTGGGGGGGGAGAGAATTCAGGAAAAAGATGAGTGGGAAGAGAGACAACAACCTGATTTTTACAGCTTGATGATTTCCCCTTATTTTATGTCCATCTTTTCCAGCGCTACTCACAGAGATACTATAAAACAGGGGTAGTCAATAGGCAGACCTCCGGCCAAATCCGGACTGCCAGACGCTTTTGAACAGACTGTAAAAAATTTTATTTACTTACTATTATTATTATTTATTATTAAGGACACAATTTTGTCATGGTTGTCATGGATTCTGTGACTTTAACAGACCTCCATGACTTCTTCGGCTTCAGCAACTGGCCGTTAGAGCAGCAGCTGGTGGCCGGAGCAGCGGCCAGCCATCAGCCCTCGGCAGCAGGACGGAGACTGTTAGTCTCTTCCCCTCCCCTTGGGTATTTTTAATAAAAATTAGAGACAGGTCATGGGCTTCCATGAATTTATTATCATTATTGTTGTTTTTGTATTATTTTCTCTGGATTCTGGACCTTAGTTATACCTTGACCAAGAAATTTGGACCATGACAAACAATAATTAATTACCCAGGTATAGAGAAAGCAGTGAATGTAACAAACAATACACTGAAGGGGCAGGCTTCTTTTACTGAGTTACCTGCAATAATTTGAGTGAAGTAACTACTCGTAGAAGTAGAATCCAGCTGTTAATACATGGAAACGACTGTCTTGCTGCCTTATGCCCATAAACTGCCCATAAAGTGGATACATCTCTGGAGGAGTGACATTGGACAAACTCCAAGGTTTGGCATCCAACTTCATTGTACACCAAAATGCATTCTCTTTCATCTTACAGTGGAAGGTCTGGTGGTGATGTGAACAAATGCTTTTCCCAACCTCCTGTAGAAATACAGTCCATAAGACTGCAAACTGAACTCATCCTCTTCCATTTGGCTTCATTTACATAGACATAAAATATCACAAATTTCAGTTCAAACATTGTCACCGGACTTGGTTGGTGATAGGACTGTTCCTCCATCAGGACTGTTCAGCCCCAGAGTACCAGTGCCCCCTCTCATATATTCAGGTGTGGTGACAAGTGCATGTGTTTAATCCTTTCCCAGCAGGATTAACTACTCTTTTTTCTCTCTTTCTTAATTTCTAATCCATAACAGAGTGTCTCTCTCTCTCCCCGACCTCCCCACCTTCATGCACTACTTGATTAACACACTAAAACATTTCTAGTAGACGAGAGGCAAAATCATTGTCTCACAAGAGCCAGAGACTTTCCTTTATTATGTGTCTCTACAGTACCTACAATGGGGTCCTGATCTAGGTTCTAGGGTCCTCTAGGCATGACTGTAATAGAAATAATAATAATAACGGTCCAGATAATATTGTGAAGTTCCAGGAAACATAACAGTTTTATCAATAATTCAAGATACATTTTCATTAACATGATATTTTATTTAACAGGTTCTGCTTTAGATCTACATTTTAGTGATATAAATGTTGCATCCTTAGATAAAGAATTAGAAGATCAAGAAAACAGTGACCTTGGATTAACAAGTAAGAACTCAGTTTACAAAAGTTATCCATTTTCATTATTTATTTAAAGTATTTTCTTCCCTATCAGACTCTTCAGAAGATTTATCTTACAGCTGAGACTCACATAGCAACTCATAATGTTGTGGACAGTCATACTGTAAACTTTGGCCTTGATCTGGCAATTGACTCTGCCTGCATGGATCCAGTTTCAGATTCAGAAACTTTGACTATTATTCTACAAGTCTATTTAGTGAAGAAAATTTGAACTAGATTGCTTTAATGAAAACTCATTTTCCAACTCAGTCCCAAGTTCAGTATCTTTCTCAGGAAAATCAAGACCTTGGCTCCCTTATATTTTAAACTTCCTGTTTGTATTATATGTGCAAGGATTATGAGTTACATTGAGATTCATCAGAGGCAGAGGCAGTGTTCAAAATAAGCAGGACCTGAACATCTTGATTTAAAAAAAGTTGATTCTGTTTTTCCTTAATGAGTGACTAAAAGGAAACAATGCAAAGAATTAAATGAGTAAAATAATCATATTTGAAAGAAGGAATGACCAGTTAATTTGAAGGTCTGACTAGCTTTGTTTTACAGTGCTCACTCCCGGCTACCTACATTTTCCTCTACATTATTTGCTTTCCTGCTTAGAACTGAGAGAGAATACTTCATCCAGTTGGCCTGTTCTGAGAAAGGAGAGGAAGAGACAACACAGAGGAAGAGCAGTATTGGGGTAGAGAACTTAGGAGGAAGGATGAAGGGGAGAAAAACATCAAGGAAGAAAGTTTAAAAATTCCATCCTTTCTAGATGAAAGCAGAAAAGGAAGGAGAAAAAGAATGGAAAAATAGGAAGTTAAACTGAGCCATTGTAGTTTTATGAAATATTTAATTTGTCATGCATTTCGAAACAACACACTGCTAAGAAAATAAGGGTACGTTTTCATAACATCCCCATGGAGCAGTAGGAAACTAAAGCAACATTAAAATAATTTATTAGTGCATTGGTAACCTGCTCCATGCTGGCTGTTTCCTTATCACACATATGTTCTGTTGACATTTACCCCGAGCCTTTCTCAAACTTTTGGTGGTGCGAATACTGAGTTACCATGGAGACGGGAACATGGAGAGGATCTCTCCTGACCATAATGTGACGGGATCCCCCCGGGGTACAGCCTGGGACTGTGGGACTGCTGTGCCCCCTTAACTTTCTCCAGCTTGGGCTGTCTCTCAGAATGCCTTGCTAGTGACCAGCAGCAAGCCCCTCCAGGCGTTGTGATCACTCAGCACAACAGCGTGTGGAGCCCCACAGATGGCTAGATTGCATGAATGCTCCCAGAGCCACTCATGAGTCACACAGAGAAAGGCACCAGCCAAATCCACCCAGCTCCCAGCACTGTACCTCAGGAATATACCATCTTGCACTGCTCAAGATGGGCAATGCAGATTTATTAATTGGTTCACCGCTTCAGCAATGGAAAGTGGTTATACACCAGCCTTTGCAAAACCTGAGATTAGCCACACACTTCATACAAACTTACTGGTAAAGATAAACAGTTAAACAAATGTATTGACTATAAAAGATAGATTTTAAGTGATATTAAGTGAAAGGCAAAAAGTCAGTTAGTTACCAAAAGAAATAAAATATAAGTACGCAGTCTAAACTCTCAGCCCTGTTAGACTGCACAACATCTAGATTAAGCAGTTTCTCACCCCACTGGATATTGCAGTCCTTAATATACAGGTTTGTTCCTTAAACCTGGGCCAATCTCTTCTGTTGGAATCTTGGCTTCTTCTCAGTGTCTTAGTTGCTTGCAACATAGGTTGGGGCAGGAGAAAAGGCCCAGTATGTGTCCACTCTGTTTTATACCCTCAGTCCATGTGCTTGGAAAACACAAGTCCAGGCATGTCTGGATGGGCCTTGCTGAGTCTCTAGGCAAGGCTGAGCAATTCCCCTAGTGTGGCCTCATGCAGTTGAGTCATTGCATCATAGCTCCCTTGCTGGACAATGGTTGTTGATGAGTTGATTGATACCCCACCCAGGTGTTGGCTACTTTCCTTGCTGTTGCCTCTGGGGAGCTAATGTCTGTTTGATTCCCCAACTTACAGCATGTTTTAGTGACCACCATACAACACAATTCTCATAACTTCATATGCATTATTGATATACACATAGGGTAGACAAATGACTTTCAGCAGATCATAAACTTTCCCCTGATACCTTAGAAGGCATGCTTTATATGTAAGATCACGATTATAAAAAAAATGAGGAATATGGAGGAATATGGAGGTTCACCATCATCTTCCAGAAAAAACACAGTTATTTTGCTGTTTAAGTGGCTGCATTTCTGCCTTATGCTCATTTGGTATTTCAGTGCTTTACTTGCAAATGTTCTAACCAAATTCCAACTTGGCCAAATACATTGTACCTACTTGAACTCCTGTTACTGATATTCTTCCTTATTTACTGTGGTTAAGTTTTGCTGTCTGCTGTATTCCATGCTAGGGGTGGTTACATCTTTGTGATGAGTGGTGTGATTCCTGCAAATTCCTTATGTACCTCACATGGAGGATTGTGAGGCTGAGTTTTATAATGTTTGTAAATTACTTTGAGATCTTTGTTTGGAGGGCATTCTGGAATGTGGTGCATTAAGTCTTCCAGTCTTATTCAGATTTTTACTGAAATAATTCTACAAAGGGCCAAGTTTTCTTTCATCATAGGAACCTCTTGTGTATGTTTGGGAGGTGGGCTGAGTGGCTCTTCAGTGGGCCATGGGATTGAACATGCATAGTGTCTGCACTTACACATAATACAGGTTGTTTACAAAAGTAAGATAACTGATTAATCTTTTCCTATGAGGATGGGGTTAGAGAAATCCTACTGTGTTGCTTTGTAACTCAAAAATGTATTTTTCTTTATATAGGTCAAAGGTTACTGGGAAGTTCAGCTCCTGTCAATATTCCAGGTTCTGTTGCTCGTTCCTCATCTTTACATTCATCATCTTCCCTTTCAACCTCTCCACTCAGTTCTCTTTCACAGTCGTTGTCTCAGTCTTTTATTTCATCCACTATGGCTCCTCACCAACAGCAGACTCAGCCTTTGAAATCAGAACATAGTATGTTAGGCACTTCAGCCTCTTCTCATAACTCTTTAGGTAAGTCATGTGAATGGTTAATCCTTTGTGTATAATAGAAAGGGAGTCCATGGCAAGTCAAATAGATTTTCAGCTGAAGTCTGTTTACCTTTCCTGTGATCTCTCATCTGGAAGTCAAAGTTTCATTATTGTTATAAATAAGTAATTTATCCTATTCTTTACAAATAGAGTAAGAGATTCATGCCTCAGACAGCTTCCTATCTAAGGCTATGTCTACTCTGGCAATAGAACGACAAAACTTTTGTCTTTTAGAGGTGTTTAAAAAAGAAACAACCCTGAAAGACAAAAGTTTTGCCGACGACATGCACCAGTGTGAACAGCGCTTTGTTGGCAGGAGAGCCGACAAACAGAGGCTATACTGCGCAAGTTTTAGCGGCATGGCTGTAGCAACACAGCTGGGTTGCTAAAAGCTGTGTAGTTTAGACATAGCCTAAGACTAATCAGAAAAGTAAACATAAGTCATAAGACAAAGTTCAGGGAAGGGAAAGTGAGGAGAGATTATTGACAATGGAGGAAGGAACAAAGGATTCCTGGAAATGGTGGGTTTTAAAGAGGGATTTGAAAGAGAAGAGAGGGCACTTGGCACCTTAGTTGGAGAACATTCTAGCTACAAAAATAGTGTGAATTACAATCCAGAGCAGAGAATGTGAGAGAGCTGAAGCTGAAAATATGAGATTTTGGGGCAACAACTACTTTTTGGAATAGAAAGAGATTCCTAGTGTTCCCATTTCAGGGCTGTGCTTTTTGTGAAAGCAAACAAACCAAAACCCACACACAATGAGGTTGCCGGAATGCTTTGAGTACTTTAAAAAAATCTTTTGCTTAATGCTGCATCTCTGAACATATGTGGAACTGTTATTACATATCTTGCAGCTCAAAAAATATAACTGCTTAGTGCTTTTATCTAATTGTCTAGTTCCCCATGTGGTGCATTTTATTGGAGGTGTGCAGCATGTTTATTTTTGTGTCCTATGTTTGGCAGGTTTAAATGGTGTTACAGGGAGCATTTGGGACTTCGTAACTGGGAGTTTCTCTCCTAGTCCATCCCCAATATTGAACAGCAGTACTGTACCCTCAACAAACTCAAACACCAGTGGAAGTGAATTAGCTCATGTTAGACAGGAACTTGATGATGCCAATCAAAAAATAAAACGATGGGAAGATTCTTGGCAACAAGTAAAGCAGGTACAGTAATGACGGTGACACTAAATTAAGGTTTGTTTCCTGAATAACTTCTAATAAGATCACTTTCTTATTGTCTTTATTTTTACCAAGGCATATTTAATTGTAATTTGAATGTAGGGGTTTTATTCCATTTTACCAAATCATTAATCCTGAATTCTGGCTTTTCATGTCTAAATTGTGCTGGAGGCATGAAGGAGACTGATCAATAGCAGCTGAGAGAGATCCAACTTGTTACTTCCCTTAAATCATTCTGCTTTTATAGACAGACACAAACAGACAGAATGGCTTTATGGAGCATGTTCAACAGTTACCTCTGCTGCTGCTGTTTCAGCAACGGGTGGCATGTCTACCCTCCAATACCTGCTTCAGAATGTCAGTAGCATACAGGAATGAATCATAGAATATCAGGGTTGGAAGGGACCTCAGGAGGTCATCTAGTCCAACCCACTGCTCAAAGCAGGACCAATCCCCAACTAAATCATCCCAGCCAGGGCTTTGTCAAGCCTGACCTTAAAAACCTCTAAGGAAGGAGATTCCACCACCTCCTTAGGTAACCCATTCCAGTGCTTCACCACCCTCCTAGTGAAAAAGTTTTTCCTAATGTCCAACCTAAACCTCCCCCTCTGCAACTTGAGACCATTACTCCTTGTTCTGTCTTCTGGTACCACTGAGAACAGTCTAGATCCAACCTCTTTGGAACCCCCTTTCAGGTAGTTGAAATCAGCAATCAAATCCCCCTTCCTTCCTTCTCTTCTGCAGACTAAATAATCCCAGTTCCCTCAGCCTCTCCTCATAAGTCATATGCTCCAGCCCCCTAATCATTTTTGTTGCCCTCTGCTGGACTCTCTCCAATTTTTCCACATCCTTCTTGTAGTGTGGGGCCCAAAACTGGACACAGTACTCCAGATGAGGCCTCACCAATGCCGAATAGAGGGGAACGATCACGTCCCTCGATCTGCTGGCAGTGTTTCTACTAATATAGCCCAAAATGCCGTTAGCCTTCTTGTCAACAAGGGCACACTGTTGACTCATATCCATTTTCTCGTCCACTGTAACCCCTAGGTCCTTTTCTGCAGAACTGCTGCCTAGTCACTTGGTCCCTAGACAGTAGCGTTGCATGGGATTCTTCTGTCCTAAGTGCAGGACTCTGCACTTGTCCTTGTTGAACCTCATCAGATTTCTTTTGGCCCAATCCTCTAATTTGTCTAGGTCCCTCTGTATCCTATCCCTACCCTCCAGCGTATCTACCACTCCTCCCAGTTTAGTGTCAGATTGGAGTGAGATTGGACACAACTAGTACATGGCTCGGGCTGTGGGGCATAGCTGGACATTTTAGCGAGCTCCCTAGCACTCAGGATGCTAGTGTCAACATCTGCCTGGCTTCTCCACGGGTGCATTTGAGGGTGGGTAGTAAAGGGCTTTTTCTGTTCTTTTCCATCTCCTGGCATATTTGCACTGATCACAACAGTTCTAATTTTTTCTGCTGTTGAAAGTTAATAAATAGAGTAGTTTTACTATACTGTATTTTTAGGTTTTTATTGTCTTTTGCCATCAAATTATGAACTGATCAATTCCTATTTTTATATATACAGCTCCATAAATGTGCATAGAGACTTACAGACAAGTAGATATGGCATTCTTGCTTAACATCTAAGTTAAGACAAAAAACAAAGGGAAGTGATAAACAATGGGTGGTGGGAATAAGGGAAAGTGATGGGGACAGTAAGATCATATTGTAGCTGAAGGTAAGTATTGCATGTATCTTGAGGGCTTTTATAGTTACGCCTGTGTTCTTAGTTTACAAAATACTTTTATAACTTTCTGCAAATGTTTTTGTCCCAGGCATGTGATGCATGGCAAAAAGAGGCCCAAGAGGCAAAGGAACGTGCTAAAGTGGCAGATGCTGACAAAAAACTAGCTCTTCGGAAAAAAGAAGACTTAGAAAATAAATGTAAAAAGCTGCAGGAACAGTTTGATATGTGTCTGTCCACTACAGTTCTCCATATGAAAAGCTATGGCGATATAAAAAAGATACCATTACCAAAGCTTCAGTCTTTACAAAACCAACTGCGTTTAGATTTAGAAACAGTAGATGGGGTAAGTGTGTCTGTACTGTGGATATTGTTCGTTAAAATAGACAGTTTAACAGTATTGTATTGCTGATTCAGAGTTTCATTTCAAACTGATATAATGTTAAATCTAAATACCATTTTGGTCTGAAATATGCCATAGTTTAAATTTTCCCAATGCAACTGATTTTTTCTTTTTTATTTTGGTGCTCAGCTGTAACAAGAATGGCAAGCAACTTCAGATATCTTTCAGTGAGAAAAAAACAGATTAAAACATGCTTTTAACTACAATGCACTAAAGAGAAGCTATGTAAATAAAGAGCTTTAAATAACTGGAGAGTGTGTAGTGAAGTCTCCTATTTAGAAACTGACATCTCTGCATGCAAACTAGGGTGGAAGAGGTGAGGTGGGCAGCTAGTGATGGTAAAGTAAATATAAATTTAAAACAAGAAATTGCTTTCCTTTCAAGTGGTATATTGTTATCTCGGCGGTTAGTTTAGTTCATTTCTGATCTCTCTCTTTGTATGATCTTATAATTGATTATGTGTGCAAAATTAGAGGCTACTCTTTTTTTAAAATTGGCCTATATATAATCTGTAATTTAGCAATATGAAGATGGCCTAATCACAGATAACAATTACATTTTAAAGATGCAGTCTTTCTTCTGCAAGTCTGGTGACCTTACACACGTCTCAGAAAACAGAACATAGCAAACTTTTTTTCAGACTACTGTAACCAATTTTTCATTTTCTACCATGTAACTAAAGAAGACTATTAAAGTTTTTGGATGAAATCCTGAGATGAACAGAGGATATGGCAGCCAGAACACAATTTCAGACTTCCACTTAAAAAATTCTAAAGAAAATCTGAACAAAAGTTATATATATTTTATGCCCTTTGACCCCCAACACTGAAATGTCTGAAGAACATAAATAAGAATTAGCCACTGTCTTCATGAATGACGGCTCAAAAATCTGACAAAAGAAAATGTACCCAATATGGAGACGTAACTGGGCAAATTGGTTGAAACTGTTGTAAAGAACAACATTATCAGACACATAGATAAACATGACATGGGGAAGACTCAGTACAGCTTTTGGTGAGGCATGTTTTTCCTTTACAATATATTAGAATTCTTTGAGGGTGTTGACAAGCATGATTCAGTCTGTACTTGGACCTGTGCTGTTCAATGTATTCATAAATGATCTGGCAAACAGGATGAACAGTAAGACGGCAAAATTTGCAGACAATACAAAATTACTCAAAATAGTTAAGTCCAAAGCTAACACTGAAGTGTTGCAAAGGGATCTCACTAAACTGACTAACTGGGCGACAAAATGGCAGGTGAAATTCAATGTTGATAAGTGCAAAGTAATGCACATTGGTGACAGTCACAACTACACATACAAAATGATGGGGTCTAAATTAGCTATTACCACTCAAGAAAGATCTTGGAGTCATCATGGATAGTTCTCTAAAAGCATCTGTTCATTGTGCAGCAGCAGTGAAAAAACAAACAAACAAACAAAACCAACAATGTTAGGAATGAGATAGATAATATGTAAGGGTACGATTCTGTCAGAGGTCACCTGGATTCCATGACTTTCTGGGATCTCTGTGACTTTTGCAGTGGCAGAGCTGGAGCAGCTGTCAGCCCCGTGGCAGCCAGAGCAGCATCTGAAGGAGTGGATGGGATTGAGTCAGCCCCCTTGGGGCTGGAGCAGCTGCTCGAGGTCAGCCCCCAGCAGCACTCCTAACTATTAATCCCTCCCCACACAGGATATTTTTAGTAAAAGTCACAGACAGGTTGTGGGTTTCTGTGAATTTTTGTTTATTGTCTGCGACCTGTCCCTGACTTATAGTAAAAATACATGTGACAGAATCTTAATCTTTATAATAAGACAGAAAATATCATAATGCCGTTATATAAATTCATGTATTCTGGAATACAGTCAGCAATGCTGGTTGCCCCATCTCAAAAAAGATGTGAGAACTGGAAAAAGGTACGGAGAAGGGCAACAAAAACAGTTATGGGTATAGAACAGCTTCCATAGGAGGAAACTGGTCCTGTTCATCTTAGAAAAGTAATGACTTAGGGGGGATATGATAGAGGTCTATAAAAATCACAAATGGTGTTGAGAAAGTGAATAAGGAAGTGTTTATTTACCCTTTCATGTAAGCACAAGAATTAGGAGTCACCTGATGAAATTAACAGGCAGTGGGCTTAAAACAAACATAATTCACTGCCAACCTGTCGAACTCGTTCCATGGGCTGTTATGAAGGCCAGAAGCATAACTGGATTCAAAAATTTATTGAAGATGGGTCCATAAATGGCTATTAGCCAACATGGACAGTAATGCAACCCCATGCTCCAAATGTCCCTAAACCTCCAATTGCCAGAGACTGGGTCTGGATGACAGGAGATGGATCACTCAAAATTGCCCTGCTCTTTTCATTACCTCTGAAGCAGCTGTCACTTGCCACTATTAGAGACAGGATAGATGGGCCATTGGTCTGACCAGTATGACCATTCTTATGTTCTTAACCAAACACTAGCAAGGAGTAGACAAGATCAGCAAAACAAGCTAGTGCTAGTAAAAAGGGGATAAGAAGAGTTTTGTTTACTTTGGGAACTTGTTTTGATGGTCTTGTATCAGACATCAGTGGAACCAGAGTTTCCAAGGGGCTTTGAGGAAGAAGAGGGTTATTCTTGTAGACTACTCTCTGTGGGTTAGCAGTACTTGATAATTGAGAACAAAAGATTATAAACACAGTGGCTTATAAGCACACACTTCACCAAGTTCAGACTCACAGCTCACCTTCTTTGGATGATGATCTACAACCAGTAAAGTGAGAGGGAAGACAGTTGGAGTTACATAGAACAATTAGGTCAAAGATTTATTTTTTTTAATCCTTCTGCTGTGGCAACCACATTTATTTGCCAGCATAATAGCTTCCCCAAAGTCTTGATCAGCAGATTTGTATTATGTTGTGTATATAGGAGGTCTCCACTCTGACTGATGCAAATTACATGCATTGTGAGGAAATGTGTCAGATTGAATTGTCGATATTCACAGTGGCAGACCAACCTCTCAAAAGGACAAATGCTC
Organism: Mauremys reevesii; assembly: GCF_016161935.1. Taxonomy (NCBI): domain Eukaryota; kingdom Metazoa; phylum Chordata; order Testudines; family Geoemydidae; genus Mauremys; species Mauremys reevesii. The sequence continues at coordinate 85,288,630 of NC_052632.1, forward strand.
AGTCTTCTCAGTTTTAGAGCTTGTCTTCATGTACAGCAATACGGTGGTGCAGCTGTGTCACTCTATCACTTTAGTGAAGATGCTCCTATGCCGATGGGAGAGCTTCTCCTGTCAGCATAGTTAATCCAAGTCCCCAGTAGGGGCTTGAGGTTGTTAGGTCAGTATAACTATGTTGCTCAGGGCTGTGGATTTTTTGTACCCCAAGCGATGTAGTAATTGTGATATAAGTCCGTAGTGTAGACCTGGCCTGAGTTTCGGTTGGTATTACTCATCCAGGTTTTGGTTCTGCTGGGAAAAATTTGAGCCACAGTTTGTTTTGCACTTGTGTCCTTCCTGAACATGTTATTGCTTTATAGGCTATTCTCAGTTCTGTTTACCTTGTTCTGGTGCTTGAACTAGCTATTAATTGTACCAACAGAAGATTCTTAAGTGTTATTGAAGTAAGAATTTATCAAATAATATGGATACAGCAGACACTGAGACTTTACATACTGGAATTTTTATTGAGAGCAATTTTCTTTCTACAGGTAATTTTCCAACTTCATTCAAAGAAGTGTGTTGTATGCCAAGAACATGACCGTAGTGTAATCCTGCAGCCATGTCAGCATTATGTACTTTGTGAACACTGTGCAGCTAAACAGGAATGTCCTTGCTGCAAGACGAAAAAAAGAAATGGTGATGAAAAGTCATGGTACTTATAATCATGTTAATTAACTAAATATATATTATGTTCTGGTATTTTAGATAAGAATTATATCTGTAGTAATTAATCCATTTACTAGTGCTAGACTGATCTCCATTTTGACCTTATAAGATATTTTAGTTATTTTTACTATAGGAAATGTGGTTTGGCTGCCTTTATGTATTGAATTCTATTAATTAAGTTCTAAAGTTCCATGGTTATTTCTTTCCCCACCTGCCCTTTTCAGTTTTCCACTTACATTCCCGGTGCACAAGCTACTCAGGTTCACTTACAGCATAATCACTTCTTACAGGTGTGTACTCACAATGCATGAATTGGGGAATTTATGTCCGTGCCTTCCATTAGCATTAATGTAAGACACTCATGTAAATACAATACTTCTTGATGGGAGGACCTTACCCCTCACCATGTTTATGGTGTGCTGTAATCCTTTGCCAGTATTTCTGAATCAGTCTAACACTACTGTTTACTTGATTATTTGAAGAAATTTGATTCCTGTAAAAGCACTTTGCTAACTGTTTTTTGTTAGAGATTGTTATAAATTGGTTTAACCTGCTTTCTAGGTTTTAATGTTTATTTTTTTAATATGCGGTATGAAGCTTTGCGTGTGTACTGTGAACTTAAAATATTTATATCAGATTTACTGTTAAATCATATTATGATAGTATAGTATAGTTAAATTTCATTTTTTGGTTTTAGTAGTTACTAAATGAACAGTTACATATAAATGAGAACTTGCCTAGAATTTTTACAGTTTAAGTCAACTGCAAACTAATAGTATTTATAAGTATACTAGCAGAGAGTGACATTGAAAGAGACACATGCGTAAATATTCAAATACTTTTTTTATTTTGTGAAACAAACCAGTTTTCTTAAACCACTGTGCATTTGCATATTGCCCCAAGTTGGATTTTTGTAGTCTTAATGAAAGCATTTGTATAACTCCTAATCTGTGTGATTACATATCATGAATTGATATAATCCATAGCCACTTTTACCAAGTGCCTGTGCCTTTCACCCAATAAAATTGCAAAATATGTGAAGGAAACAGTTTGCAAACAATTTATACCACCTAATTCTGTACAGGACAATTGATGATAATTAAAATTCTCAACTTTCTGTAATACAATTTCAAAATAATACCTTGCAATGGACGAAAGATACTAGGTTTTGTTTTTACATAAATAAATACAATACACCTTTGGGTTTAGCGCTAAAATTATTTAAATATTTTTTCAGACAATGGTGCTTTGTTGTAATGATTTTTTTAAAAAGCTGTTGTCCATATTTAATGCTGATGATTAATGCAGTTTAGGAGAAGTTGATTATTGTATCTTAACACTATCTTGTTACTTTCCTTAAAGTTAACTATTCTTGTAGGGAAGAGTTACCTGTGGTGTTACTTTTCTTTCCCGTTAAATACAGGTATGACACAAGTACAGCTTACATTCAAATGACCTACCACTGTGTTACATAATGTGTATATTCCTATTAATTAATACATTAATGAACAAGAAGTGCATTCATATGACCAGCAAAGAGTTTAATTATTTCTGAAGTTTGTTCAGATGCATTGCAATAGAAACAAGATATATGCTAATTTGTATTTATGATCTTGAAAAATATCTTTGAGCTTTGTATCAGTGTTTAAAGAATTCAGAGCCCAATCCAAAACCCCCTAAAGTCAATGTGCTTTCATTGATTTATACAGACTTTGAACTAGGCCTTGAGTTAGCAGAAACAAGCACATAAGATTACATTTATTGTAAAAATAAAATCTACAGAATCATCATTACCTTGTTCTATCAAACTGTGAGAACATGGAGATCTTTTGAGAATGAGGGAGGGAAGATAAAACCCATGATGGATTTACATTTGGAACAGGAGCTCTTAAAAGTAATTTACAAACACAATAGTCTGAAGATAATTGTAGAACATTTTAAAACAGGTTTTAAGGTTGAGTTTCATAATATGGCCTGATGCATTTTTCACATAATTTTTAATGTTTTCTCTCAACATTGCTGAAAATGAAATAAGTAATAAAGTATTTCAATATACAATATATTTGTCTCCTGAAAGATGATTCTGTTATCATAGAAGTAGAACCAGTTTACATTTTTTTTTTAGTGGCACTTTGAATCACTATGCTTTGCTGTGAGTATTAATGGACTTCTACACTTGTGGAGTCTTTGCCAAAGAGTTTTTTTGAACATTAACAACGTTTTGGACTAAAAGTGAGTAGGTAAGAATTTTTATCAGTGACCAAATTAGAAAGTGGTGTACTATAGGAATAAATTATTTTAAATGTTTTAAAGAATGCAATTGATATCAGACAGTGGTTTATTACATCCATTATAGAATGTGGAACAACATTCTCTAGCTCTTTGCTAACATAGTTAACTAACATTCTTAGCAGATTTTAGTGAAATAAATCCAAATTAGATTGAAATGTGGCCATATGTGTCAATGTTCAGTTCATTACTTAAGAAATTTTGAAATATTTTTGTACTACTTAAGGAAGGGGGGAGTGGGGAGTTGTAGTTATGTTCCTGAAAAATGCAACTTTAAGTGAAACAATGTTAAACGAATCCAATTTTCCCATAAGATTTAATGTAAATGCAGGGGGTTAGATTCCAAGGAAATTTTTTGGGGGCAGACAAAAGGCATTATATACTGTACAGTACTGTACTGTGGTTGGGAAGTGCCCCTAGCTTACCCACACAGGCACAGCCTGCTGCAGGCAAGGATGCTAGGAAGCACTTTCGCAGCAGCAGCTTCCCCAGAGAAGAACAGGTGCTGACTTTGCTGGGAATGCTCCAGGCTCGCCTCTTCCTGTCCCTGCTCCACTCCAGGCCCACCTCTTCCCACCCCCACTCCACCTCCTCTCCAGAGCACACCACATCCCTGCTCCTCCCCCCACGCCGAAAGTCCTAAGCGCCCCCAAACAGCTGTTTGACGGCACTTAGGACTTTCTGGGAGGGAGGGGGAGGAGCGGAGACATGGCACATCCCCACTCCCCCCTTCCTCCCAGCACTTTGTGCTTAGGACTTTCTGAGAGGGAGGGGGAGGGATGGAGACGCAGCGCTGGGAGGGAGGGGGAGGAGGCGGAGAAGAGGAACTTGTGTAATGCTCCCTTGTAAAGTCGCTGCTCTTCCAGCCAAACGATGTTATAAGGGAGCATTGCACAACTTTAAACGAGTGTGTTCCCTAATTGAGCAGCGACATAACTTTGAAACAACGTTAAGCAGGATGACATTAAGTGAGGAGTTACTGTACTCGTCACAGTTTATAGTTCTTTATATACATTACTGTGTGTTTGTGTATCATCCTAGGACCTTTTCTTTGGTCTTTTCTTTTTGTAATAGGAGGTTTTTTAAATCTCTAGCTGATGCTTTTCAATTTACAAACGAGTTTTAACAGAAGGGCAAAGTAAATTGTCACATTAATGTGCACAGTTCGCACATACTGTCTTTTTAGATGAAATCAACTAATTATTGGGTAATTTTTTCAATTTTTTAGCATTTGTATGTTACATAATTAATGTTGAGAATGATTACATAGCTGTGTATTGCTGTGGAAAAAAATTATAAATATATCCTGGGAGCAGTTGAGTTGGCTTTTGGACAGATCTAAATTTGAGTCTTGAAGAAAAAAGATAGACCAAAGAAGTGTTACCTATGAGTAAAATTCCCAGAGTGAACAGCGTGTTGCTTGTTACCTTGTGGAAATATTGTTAGGTAGTTACATGAACCACATGTAGCATTCACATAAAAAAATGCTATAATTATTTTCCAAGACCATTCCCTGAGGAATTATAAGCAAGGTCTTATTAACTTTTCTTTTTACAGATTAACTTCAGCTACTTAAAAATTAAGAATTATTGGATACACTTTTACAGTGATACTTTTAAATCCAGGATAATGAAATATATGCAGCATAAATTAGCAGTTGTACTTTAATGAAAATTACTACAAAGGAAATATTTACATTTGTGAAGTTTTGTCCTGGTGATACAAACACTATGTAGATGCACTAAAAATATATTTGAGCAAGAATATAATATTGTAATTTTTAGATGAGCAAATTATATAAAGATAAAATACACTCTGTTAGTTTCATTCTAGTGTTTGAAGACAGTTTGACCAAGTTATCATGTACATTTATGTAAAAGTATTATACTTTTATGTGAATGCCATTAACGTTTCTTAATGACCTGGGGTGTAATAGATGAAAATTACATTTTCTCAGGGTTTTAAAGTCAAGAACTGTAATTTAACAGAAAGTTCTAAATTCAGATAGATCCCAAGCTGCATCTTATGGGTTTGTTGTTTAGTCTTTTTTGAATAGCAGATTATTAAGAACATCTGTTTTGTTATGTATTGCTATTCAGAATATCCTAATGTTAAATAGTAATATTATTACTGTCACAATATATTTGTGTAACTGTGGTCAGCAAAAGACCTTAAATGGATGTGGAATTTTCACTTGTATTAATTTATGGAACCTATAATGTTCTGAGTGCATAGACAGAAATGGTATTGTGAATGGAAATGTTCTTAACTGAGAAGGTATTTATAATGCATAATCATTTACTTGTAGTGAATTGTTAACACTTGTTAAAACTTTTTTACACTATAGCATTTATGCAATGGTTTACAGAATTCATGGAATTATTTTTATTATCGATATGAAATTAAAATTTTTGATCTTTATTGCTTAGCTTACTGTGTTTGTAGACAATCGAGGTTTGAGGTCTTCCATTTTATTGTAAAAGATTTATACATATGGTAACTGTGGGTTTGTATTTCTAAACATATCTGTAGACGAGCCAGACTCACCTCTGCGGCGCCTCCTGCTGGTGTCTTCCAGGAATTAGCTCGATTCAGCTTTGGAGCGCCTTCTGCAGGCTGGTGATCCACCTGTCCTCTGGCCCCCATGTCCCTGGTGCCCTTTTACATGGGGTGCTGCCCCCTGGCAGTAACCCCTTTCTCTCAGGGTCTCCCCTCCCCGGGAAACCCCCACCCTCTATCCCCACCTTGCCTCAGTATATGGCTACTGCCAGTCATTGTCTAGCCTCACACCCTGGGGTAGACTGCAGTATCAGCCTACTCATCATTGGCAAGGTTGGGTTTGGACCTGCTGCCTTGGCCTACCCCTGGGCTGCCCTCCACAAACCCTAGTACCTATTAGCCCAATACTAGGCTGCAGCCTGGGGCTTTCCAGGCTGGAGCTCCCCAGCCCTGCTTCACTCAGGTACCTTATGTCCAGCTCCCTGCAGCCAGGCCCATCTCACTCTACAGCTAGAGAGAGACTGTCTTGGCTTCTGGCTCACAGTCTCTTCTAGGGGCCAGCTGGGCCTGATTGGAGCATGGCCACATCTGAGCCTACTTTCCCCAATCAGCCCAGGCTTCTTGCCCCAGCCTAAAGGCTGCTTTCTCCAGCCACAGCCCCTTCCCAGGGCTGTTTTTAACCCCTTCAGGGCAGGAGCAGAGGTCCACCCTGCTACAATATCATACTGGAAAGATTTTACTTAGATCAATATTTCCAGGGATTCTGTATTGTGGAATCGTCTTCTTCTGGAATCAGGTCATGGCATTTCTAGCATTGTGATTGAAACCCAGTACTTAATATTATCAAAATAACTGTCTTAAATAGCGCAGATTAGTGGAGATATTATGTTTCAAATTTTCCACTATTGTATGCAGTATAGTTGTAGCCATTTCGATTCCAGGATATTTAGAGAGACAAGATGGGTGAGGTAATATCTTTTATTGGACCAGCTTCTTTTGGTGAGAGAGCTCACCCACCTTGTCGCTCTAAATTTTCCACTGTTACTTACTGTGAAACATAACATTCCCAGATGCTGTTTCCCATCAGCCATGGCGAGGCCTCTGGCACCATGAAAGAGTTCTTCATAGTTCTGTTACATTCCCTGTAATCTTCCTGTTTAAATTTTGATAACTCGTTCTGACTTAAGTTAAGAGGTCACACTCTTGGTAGCCTGTGGAGGCTGAGCATATTGCACACACCAGGTCTTCTTTTAATTTCTCCATTCCCATCCCCACCCCCAACAAGCTCCATGGGTGCCACTCTTTTATCCCTCTTTTCGAGGGACTCCCTACAATTCCTCACAATCTCTTCTCTACCAGTGTCTGTGTGCACCCATTCCCTCCACCACCCCCATACCAATGACTCTGTGTGCACCCCCTTCCCATTTCCCTTCGTTCCATGGGCTGTGGGCCCTATTCACCCTATGCCAGGGGATGTGTGCACCTTTGTTTCCACCCTCATCCCTGGTTCCTCTAGTCCCCCTTCACCCACCCGGGGTTCTGCAGGTGCCAAAACCCTGTGATAGTTGACAATACTTAATAAGCATATATTGAGCCCTATGCATCACTGGAGTTGTAATCTCCCTCCCCAGTATGTTTGGCAGGCAGCACCCCACACCATGCCTGATTTTATAGACCTCTGTCATATTCCCCCACCCCCCCATTGTGTCTCTTCTAAACAGATCGGTCCCAGTCTTTTTAATTTCTCCTCCATTGGAAGCTGTTCTATACCCCTAAGCATTGCTGTTTCATCCCTTCTCTGCACCTAACAAGCTAGCAATGTTAGGAACTGTTAGGAAAGGGATAGGTAAGACAGAACATACCATAATGCCCCTCTGTAAATCCCTGGTACATCCACACCTTGAATATTGAGGTTAGGGTTTAAGGTCAGGGTCAAGGGTTGGGGTAAGGGGGTAGGGTCAGGGTGCAGTAGTGTCAGGGTAGGGTTAGGGTTGGGGTGGGGTAGGGTTAGCGTGGGTTAGGGGTGGGGTTAGGGTAGGGTTAAGGGTTAGGGCCTAAGGTTAGGGTCAGAGTCAGGGTGGGTTGGGGTCAGGGGTCCAGATCAGGGATAGGGGTCGGGTTCAGGGTCAGGGGTTAGAGTTAGGTTGGGTTAGGGAGAGGGTGAGGGTTAGGGTGAGGGTAGGAGTTAGGGTTGGGGTGGGGGTGAGGGTTTACAGTCAGGGTTTAGGGTTGGGGTCGGGTTAGGGTTTGAGGTTAGGGGTTGGGGTTGAGGGTAGGGTGAGGGGTAGGGTTAGAGTCAGGGGTCAGGGTGTTAGGGTTAGAGTCAGGGTCAGGGCGAGGGTTTGGGGTGAGGGTTAGGGGCTTAGGTTTGGGGTTTGGGTTGGGTTTGGGGGTTTTGGGTTGTGGGGTTGGGTTCGGGTGAGGGGTCGGGTTAGGGTTAGGGGTTGGGGGTTCTGCTCAGCGCGCAGGGACTAGAGATAGAGTGAGGAGCTGCCGCTAGGCGCACAGTGGGGTCCGGGGGCCGGGTTAGGGTCAGGGTCAGGTTTAGGGTTAGGGGCAGGGTGAGGGTAGGGTTAGGGGTTAGGGGGAGGGGTTAGGGTAGGGGTAGGGTCAGGGTTAGGGTGAGGGTTAGGGGGTTAGGGTTAGGGTTTACGGTTTGGTTGAGGGTGAGGGGTGGGGTTGGGTGAGCGTGAGGGTTTAGGGTGAGGGTTGGGTTAGGGGGTTAGGGTTTAGGGTTTGGGTGAGGGCTGAGGGTGGGGGTAGGGTCAGGGGTAGGGTTTAGGGTTAGGGGTTAGGGTCAGGGTCGGGGTTAGAGTCAGGGGTTAGGGTTAGAGTCAGGGTCAGGGCGAGGGTTTGGGGTGAGGGTTAGGGGTTAGGGTTAGGGTTGAGGGGTAGGGGTAGGGGTAGGGGTTGGGGTTCCGCTCGGCGCGCAGGGACTAGAGATAGAGTGAGGAGCTGCTGCTAGGCGCAGGAGGTCCGGGGGGTTAGGGTTAGGGTTGGGTTAGGGGTTGGGGTGGGGTCAGGTAGGGTTAGGGGTAGGGTGAGGTGTAGGGTTGGGTTAGGGTGGGGTTGGGGTAGGGGTAGGGTTGGGGTTGGGGGTAGGGGTAGGGTTGGGGGTAGGGTTAGGGGTTAGGGTTAGTGACACCGTGTGGCCACGCCGGGTAATGCACATAGGATTTCTCATGGCGCAGGAGTGACTCCGTGTGGCCACGCAGGGTAATGCAGAGAGCAGTTCCTGCATGGGGCTACAGTGTCACCGTGTGGCGACGCAGGGTAATGCACAGAGCAGTTCCTGCATGGAGCTACAGTGGCACCGTGTGGCCACAGAGGGTAATGCACAGAGTATTTCTCACAGAGCAACAGTGACACCATGTGCCCACACAGGGTAATGCACAGAGCTTTTCTCACGGAGCTACAGTGACACCATGTGGCCAGGCCGGGTAATGCACAGAGTATTTCTCACCGAGAAACAGTGGCACTGTGTGGCCACGAATGGTAATGCACAGAACATATATCTCAGAGGAACAGCGACACCGTGTGGCCACGAAAGGTAATGCACAGAGCATTTCTATCAGAGGACAGTGACACCATGTGGCCAAACACAGTAATGTACAGAGCAGTTCCTGCATGGAGCTACAGTGATTTCGTGTGGCCACGAATGGTAATGCACAGAGGATTTCTCACGGCGCAACAGTGACACCATGTGGCCACGCAGGGTAATGCACAGAGCAGTTCCTGCATGCAGCAACAGTGACACTGTGTGACCACATCCGGTAATGCACAGAATATTTCTCATAGAGCAACAGTGACACCGTGTGCCCACGAAGGGTAATGCACAGAGCAGTTCCTGCATGGAGCTACAGTGACATCGTGTGGCCACGAAGGGTAATGCACAGAGCATTTCTCTCAGAGGAACAGTGACACCGTGTGGCCACACAGGGTAATACACAGAGCAGTTTCTGCATGAAGCAACAGTGACACCGTGTGGCCACTGTGGATAATGCACAGAGCATTTCTCACGGAGCAACAGTGGCACCGTGTGGCCACACAGGGTAATGCACAGAGCATTTCTCGCAGAGGAACAATGACACTGTGTGGCCACGCTGGGTAATGCACAGAGCATTTCTCGCTGAGGAACAGTGACACCGTGTGGCCACGAAGGGTAATACACAGAAGATTTGTCACAGCGCAACAGTGACACCGTGTAGACACAAAGGGTAATGTACAGAGCATTTCCTGTGTGGACCAACAGTGACATCGTATGGCCACGCAGGGTAATGCACTGAAGATTTGTCATGGCGCAACAGTGACACCGAGTGGACACAAAGGGTAATGCACTGAGTACTTCATGCATGGCGCTACAGTGACACCCTGTGGACACACAGGGTAATGCACAGAGAATTTCTCACAGAGCAACAGTGGCACCATGTGGCCACGCCAGGTAATGCACAGAGCATTTCTTACGGAGGAAGAATGACACTATGTGGCCATGCAGGGTAATGCACAGAGCATTTCCTGCATGGAGCAACGGGGACACCGTGTGGCCAATGAACAGGGCATGTCCTTCATGGAGCTACAGTGACACCGTGTGGCCACGAAGGGTAATGCACAGAGCAGATCCTGCATGGAGCAATAGTGACACCGTGTGGCCACACAGGGTAATGCACAGAGAATTTCTCACAGAGCAACAGTGGCACCATGTGGCCACGCCGGGTAATGCACAGAGCATTTCTCATGCAGCAACAGTGGCACCGTGTGGCCATGCATGGCAATGCACACCGCAGTTCTCACAGAGCAACAGTGTCACCATGTGGCCACTCAGGGTAATGCACAGAGCATTTCTCACGGACGAAGAGTGACACCGTGTGGCCACGCAGGGTAATGCACAGAGCATTTCCTGCATGGAGCAACGGGGACACCGTGTGGCCAATGAACAGGGCATGTCCTGCATGGAGCAGCATTGATACCTTGTGGCCACGCAGGGTAATGCACAGAACAGTTCCTGCATGGAGCTACAGTGACACCGTGTGGCCACGCAGAGTAATGCACAGAGCTGTTCCTGCATGGAGCTACAGTGACACTGTGTGGCCACGCAGGTTAATGCACAGAGCACTTCTCACGGAACAGCAGTGACACCATGTGGCCACGCAGGGTAATGCACAGAGCAGTTCCTGCATGGTGCAGCAGTGACACCGTGTGGCCACAAAGGGTAATGCACAGAGCAGTTCCAACATGGAGCTACAGTGACACTGTGTGGCCACGCAGGTTAATGCACAGAGCACTTCTCACGGAGCAGCAGTGACACCATGTGGCCACGCAGGGTAATGCACAGAGCAGTTCCTGCATGGAGCAGCAGTGACACCGTGTGGCCACAAAGGGTAATGCACAGAGCAGTTCCTACATGGAGCTACAGTGACACCGTGTGGCCACGCAGGGTAATGCACAGAGCATTTATCGCGGAGCAGCAGTGACACCATGTGGCTACGCAGGGTAATGCACAGAGTAGTTCCTGCATGGAGCAGCAGTGACACTGTGTGGCCATGAAAGGTAATGCACAGAGAATTTCTCACGGAGCAACAGACACACCGTGTGGCCACGCAGGGTAATGCACAGAGCAGTTCCTGCAAGGAGCAGCAGTGACACCGTGTGGCCACGCAGTGTAATACACAGAGCAGTTCCTGCATGGAGCCACAGTGACACCGTGTGGCCATGAAAGGTAATGCACAGAGCATTTCTCACGGAGCAACAGGGACACCATGTGGCCACGCAGGGTAATGCACAGACGATTTCTCACAGAGCAACAGCCACACCGTGTGGCCACGCAGAGTAATGCAGAGAGCAGTTCCTGCAAGGAGCAGCAGTGACACCGTGTGGCCACGCAGGGTAATGCACAGAGTATTTATCGTGGAGCAAGAGTGACACCGTGTGGCCACGAAGGTTAATGCACAAAGCAGTTCCTGCATGGAGCAACAGGGACACCGTGTGGCCACGCAGGGTAATACACACAGCAGTTCCTGCATGGAGCCACAGTGCATGGAGTGTCACTGCTGCTCGATGCACGAATTGCTCTGTGCATTACCCTGCGTGGCCACACGGTATCACTGTAGCTCCATGCAGGAACTGCTCTGTGCATTACACTGCGTGGCCACACGGTGTCACTGTAGCTCCATGCAGGAACTGCTCTGTGCATTACCCTGCGTGGCCACACGGCGTGTCTGTTGCTCTGTGAGAAATCGTCTGTGCGTTACCCTGCGTGGCCACATGGTGTCCCTCTTGCTCTGTGAGAAATTCTCTGTGCATTACCTTTCATGGCCACACAGTGTCACTGTGGCTCCATGCAGGAACTGCTGTGTGTATTACCCTGCGTGGCCACACGGTGTCACTGCTGCTCCATAGCAAATGCTCTGTGCATTACCCTGCATCGCCACACGCTGTCACTGTTCCTCTGAAATAAATGGTCTGTGCATTACCCTGCATGGCCACTTGGTGTCACTGTAGCTCCATGCAGGAACTGCTGTGTGCATTACCCTATGTGGCCACATGGTGTCACTGTTCCTCTGAGAGAAATGCTCTGTGCATTACCCTTTGTGGCCACACGGTGTCACTGTTGCTCCATGCACGAACTGCTCTGTGCATTACCCTGCGTGGCCACACGGTGTCACTGTAGCTCCATGCAGGAACTGCTCTGTGTATTACACTGCGTGGCCACGTGGTGTCACTGTAGCTCCATGCAGGAACTGCTCTGTGCATTACCCTTAGTGGCCACACGGTGTCACTGATGCTCCATGCAGGTACTGCTCTGTGCATTAACCTGCGTGGCCACACGGTGTGTCTGTTGCTCCATGAGAAATTCTCTGTGCATTGCCTTTTGTGGCCACATGGTGTCACTGTGGCTCCATGCAGGAACTGCTCTGTGCATTGCCCTTTGTGGCCACATGGCGTGTCTGTTGCTCCCTGAGAAATAGTCTGTGTATTACCCTGCGTGGCCACATGGTGTCACTGCTGCTCCGTGAGAACTGCTCTGTGCATTGCCTTTTGTGGCCACATAGTGTCCCTGTTCCTCTGAGAGAAATGCTCTGTGCATTACCCTTTGTGGCCACACGGTGTCTCTGCTGCTCCATGCATGAACTGCTCTGTGCATTACCCTGAGTGGCCACACGGTGTCACTGTAGCTCCATGCAGGAACTGCTCTGTGCATTACCCTGCGTGGTCACACGGTGTCATTGAATCGCCATGCAGGAACTGCTCTGTGCATTGCCCTTTGTGGCCACATGGCGTGTCTGTTGCTCCGTGAGAAATACTCTGTGCATTACCCTGCGTGGCCACATGGTGTCCCTGTTGCTCCGTGAGAAATCGTCTGTGCATTACCCTGTGTGGCCACATGGTGTCCCTGTTGCTCCGTGAGAAATTCTCTGTGCATTACCTTTCATGGCCAAACGGTGTCACTGTGGCTCCATGCAGGAACTGCTGTGTGTATTACCCTGCGTGGCCACACGGTGTCACTGCTGCTCTTTGCAGGAACTGCTCTGTGCATTACCCTGCGTGGCCACACGGTGTCCCTGTTGCTCCATGCAGGAACTGCTTTGTGCATTACCCTTCGTGGCCACACGGTGTCACTCTTGCTCCATGATAAATACTCTGTGAATTACCCTGCGTGGCCACATGGTGTCACTGTAGCTCCATGCAGGTACTGCTCTGTGCATTACCCTGCGTGGCCACACGGTGTCACTGTAGCTCCATGCAGGTACTGCTCTGTGCATTAACCTGTGTGGCCACACGGTGTGTCTGTTGCTCCGTGAGAAATTCTCTGTGCATTACCTTTCATGGCCAAACGGTGTCACTGTGGCTCCGTGAGAAATCGTCTGTGCATTACCCTGCGTGGCCACATGGTGTCCCTGTTGCTCCATGAGAAATTCTCTGTGCATTACCTTTCATGGCCAAACGGTGTCACTGTGGCTCCATGATAAATACTCTGTGAATTACCCTGCGTGGCCACATGGTGTCACTGTAGCTCCATGCAGGTACTGCTCTGTGCATTACCCTATGTGGCCACACAGTGTCACTGCTGCTCCATGCAGGAACTGCTCTGTGCATTACCCTGTGTGGCTACATGGTGTCACTGTAGCTCTATGTAGGAACTGCTCTGTGCATTACCCTTTGTGGCCACACGGTGTCACTGCTGCTCCATGGAGGAACTGCTCTGTGCATTACCCTGCGTGGCCACATGGTGTCACTGCTGCTCCGTGAGAAGTGCTCTGTGCATTAACCTGCGTGGCCACACGGTGTCACTGTAGCTCCATGCAGGAACTGCTCTGTGCATTACCCTGCGTGGCCACAAGGTGTCAATGCTGCTCCATGCAGGAAATGCTCTGTGCATTACCCTTCGTGTCCACATGGTGTCACTGCAGCCATCACTGGGGCTTAGGAGGTTCCGGGGGCCCTCCCAGCCCTTTTCCCAGAATATAGGGGTCCCAATGGGGCTTAGGGGGTTCGGAGGGGCCCCCAGCACTCTCTCCAGGCTTTGGGGTCCCTGTGGGGCTTAGGGCGTTTGAGGGGGCCCCCAGCCCTCTCTCTCCTGCTGCAAGGGTCCCAGGGGGGCTTAGGGGGTTCCAGAGGGGCTCCCAGGCCTCTCTCCAGGCTGTAGGGGTCCCGGGGGTGCTTATGGGGCTCGGGGGAACCCCCCAGCCCTCTCTCCAGGCTGTAGGTGTCCCGGGGGGGTTAGAGGGTTCGGGGGGCCCCCAGCCCTCTCTCCAGGCTGTAGGGTTCCCGGGGGGGCTTGGGGGTTTGTGAGCCCCCCCAGTCCTCTCTCCAGGCTGTAGGTGTCCCGGGGGGTTATGGGGTTCGGGGTGTGTGACGGTGCTGCCCGTGGGAGCCAGCTGAGGTCACTCAGTCAGGGTGAACTGCAAACCAAACGGGGCAGACAAACCCCAAACGCTGGTGGTTATTCCAATACTTAGATTTACCAAACCAGCACAAAACAGCTTCTATAGTACCTCACTGGTCACTTAGAAGTCCAAACCCCGCAGTTCCCTTAAAGTGCCCAGCCTCAGGCCTCCGTCCAGACACACCTGTCAGATATGATGATGATTTCTGAGAATCTTACTTCATCATATAAAAGAAAAGGTTCTTCCAATCCCAAAAGATCAGCCACATACCCAGGTCCAATTATAACTTAGATCTTATCCAAAATACACGCTATAGTCAATTCTTATTAACTAAGCTAAAATTTATTAAAAAAGAAAAGAGAGAGAGTGTTGGTTAAAAGATTAATCTACAGAGAGACTTGAATTTAATTCTTGAGGTTCGGATACACAGCAGAGGTAAGCTTGTAGTTACCAAAAGTCCTTTTGGAAATTGGACTATAACCTATGGACTATGTCCATATTCAGGGTGGCTCCAGTCAATGACTGGGGATCTCAATCCTTGTGGCTTAAGGTTTCCCCCTCTTGAAACCCAAAGCAGATCTGAGATGAAGAAGGGTCGTGTCCCAGGCTTCTTATACATTTCCAGCAGCCTTTCAGCCTGAGAAAACAATAGGCTCAACTCCTTCTCCCAAACATCCTGGCAATTAGCACAGAGTAATTTATCCATTAAACCGTTCAGATACAGGTTAGCACAACCTTCAAAGAGACACATAGACAATAAAACTATTTCACTCAAGTATCATCATAAATGTTAATATTCCTTTCTTGATCTTTGAATTAAAACTATAGCAATAGACAAGACTTGTTTGCTGACATCACAAGACCTGAGCAAACATCTCCCCTTCTACCTCTAACAATGCAGACTTGCATTTCAAAGCTCTAGTCATTTACATATCTTCCTAACCCTCCTCAAGGTTCACCCATGGGTCAGGTCAGTTTATGAGTTAATTAACTCTTTCTGGCCCTGTCACCTTTCAATGAGATATTATATCACACTCATAACATCACAGGGGGGCACAGATACCTCTCTGCAGGTGTAGGGGGTCCTGGGGGTCCTAGGGCATTCGTGGGGGGGCACAGATACCTCTCTGCAGGTGTAGGGGTCCTGGGGGGGCCTAGGGCGTTCGTGGAGGGCACAGATACCTCTCTGCAGGCTGTAGGGGTCCCGGGAGGCGTAGGGGGTTGTGGGAGGTACAGATACATCTCTCCAGGCTGTAGAGGTCCCAGGGGGGCTCAGGGAGTTCGTGGGAGGTACAGATACCTCTCTGCAGGCTCTATGGGTCCCGGGGGTTCGTGGCGGCACAGATGCCTCTCTGCAGGCTGTAGGGGTCCCGAGGGGGCTTAGGGGCTTTGTGGTGGGCACAGATACCTCTCTGCAGGCTGTAGGGGTCCCTGGGGGGCTTAGATGGTTTGTGGGGTCCCAGATACCTACATCCAGGCTGTAGCGTCCCTGGGGGTCTTAGGGGGTTTGTGGGGGGAACAGATACTTATGTCCAGGCTGGAGGATTCCCTGGGGGACTTTGGGAATTTGTGGGGGGCACAGATACCTACGTCCAGGCTGTAGGGGTCCCGGAGGTCTTAGGGTGTCCTGGGGGGCACACATACCTATGTCCAGGCTGTAGGTTTCTCGGAGGTGCTTAGGGGGTCATGGGGTGTATAGATACCTACTTCCAGGCTGTAGAAGTCCCTCAGGGGCTTAGGGAGTTTGTGGGGAGCACATATTCCTACGTCCAGGCTGTAGGGGTTGCTAGTGGGGTTAGGGAGTTTGTGGTGGGCAGAGATACCTACGTCCAGGCTGTTAGGGTTTCTGGGGGATAAAGGGGTTTCTGAGGGGCACATATACGTATGTACAGACTGTAGGGGTCCCGGGGGGCTTAGGGGGTTTATGGGGGGCACAGATACCAATGTCCAGGCTGTAGAGGTCCCTGGGTGGCTTATGGGGTTTTGTGGGGGGCACAAATACCTATGTCCAGGCTGTAGGGGTCCCGGGGGGATTAGGAGGTTTGTGGGGGCCACAGATACCTACCTCCAGGCTGGAGAGGTCCCAGGGGGGCTTAGGGGGTTCATAGGGGGCACAGATACCTACGTACAGTGGTGAGCTGGAGCCGGTTCGCTGGAACTGGTTGCTAAATTTGAAGCCGGTTTAGAACCTGTTGTTAGGGTTACCATACAGCGAGCAGCTGGGGGTGCTGCTGGGAGACAGGACCCCTCGCTCTGTGCAGCTAGAGCCTGCTTTTCCCAAGCGCTACCTTCCCCTGGTTTGCCTGGCAGCCCCCCCGAGCCTCGTCTCCTCCGGATTCCTCCCCTCCGAGTCTCCTCTTACCTTGGGCTCTGGCCGGCTGATTGAATCAGACTGCAGCTCTCAGCCTGCCGGAGCTGATTCAATCAGCCTGCGGGAGCCCAAGCTAAGACGAGACTGGGAGGGGAGACTCGGGGGGGGGGGGAGAGGAATTGGGGGTGACGAGGTTCGGGGGTCTGCGGGGCAAACCGGGGGAAGGTAGCGCTGGGGCCAAGGACGCCAGGTAAGATGGGGAGGGAAGGAATCAGATAGTGTCGGGGCTGGGGAGGGGGAATGAATTGGGGGATGACGTGGCTCGTGGGGGGAGGAATTGGGGGGTGATGAGGCTGGGAGAGGGGGGGAGAGGGATGGGATCCCGCGGGGGGGGGCAGTGAGGTCCCTGTCTCTATGTTCTCAGTAATAGCCGCTGTTCCCCTAGCAAAACCCTCCCCGCTACGTTCCCTTTCCAGTGTTGCCTCCTTGGCTCCAGTCTCTATTTCTTTTTTTTAAAGCCGATATTTAAAATGTCCATGTCAATCTCTCTCTCCGCCATCGGTGGTTTTTACACAGTTCTGCACACGGCCCCAGTCTCCAGCTGTTCAATCCTTCACCGGGGAGTTTAATAGTGGGGGGTCCCAGGCAGAGCACCCAGCCCCCGCTGGGGGAAGGGGCGCAGGGCGGGATCACGCAAGGGCTTGTGGGAGTTGTAGTGCGCCCCGGCCTACAACTCCCATCAGCCCCCGCGGACCCAGTGGGCGGTGCTTTGGGCGCGACAGGTTCCACTCGCAGGGCGGGGCCTGGAGCGGAAGTGACGTAAGCGGTCTGGAGGCCACCCGTGATAAGCGGGGGACTTGGGTGTGTTGGGCGCGAGGCACTGCGGCCCCGGGACGGGGGGGCCACCACAGCGATCCCGCCCCCCCGCGGGGTGTTTGGGACCAGCCCCCCCGCCCCCCAAGTGCTCCCACAGCCCCCGGCGCGTCTTTCCTCACACCCACGGGCTCCCCCAGCCCCCTCACCACCTCCCCCCCCCAGCCACAGCTCCCCCCCGACACCCCCAGCGCCTTTCCTGCCCCCCGCCTCCCCTCAGCACCCCCAGCACCTCCCCCGCCGGGCACAGCCCCTCCCCAGCGCCTTTCCTCCCCCGTCCAGCCACAGCCCCCGGCGCATATTTCCTCCCGCCTCCCCGCCACCCCCATCACCTCCCGGCACCCCAGCGCGCCTTTCCTGCCCCAACTCCCCCAACTCCCCTCAGCACCCCCGCCGGCCACAGCCCCCTCCCCAGCGCCTTTCCTCACACCCACGGGCTCCACAGCCCCTCACCACCTCCCCAGCCACAGCTCCCCGACACCCCCAGCGCGCCTTTCCTCCCCGCCTCCCCTCAGCACCCCAGCACCTCCCCGCCGGCCACAGCCCCTCCCCAGCGCCTTTCCTCCCCGTCCAGCCACAGCCCCACCGTCGCATATTTCCTCCCCGCCTACCCCGGCACCCCAGCGCGCCTTTCCTCCCCCGTCCAGCCACAGCCCCCTCCCCACCTCCTCCAGGCCAGCCACAGCCCCCGCCCAGCCACAGCCCCTCCCCCCGCATCCCTCACCCAGCCACAGCCCTCCTGGCGCGTCTTTCCTCCCCATGGGCTCCACAGCCCTCCCCACCCCAGCGCGTCTTTCCTTCCCCCGCCCAGCCACAGCCCCCTCAACCTCTCTGCCTTCCCTTCCGCCCAGCCACAGCCCCCTCCCCCAGCGCCTTTCCTCCCCGCCCAGCCACAGCCCCTCAACCCCTCCGCCTTCCCCTTCTGCCCAGCCACAGCCCCTCCCCACCCCGGCTCCCCGGCACCCCAGGGCACCTTCCCCCTGCCCAGCCACAGCCCCCATCCCCACAGCTTCCTCACCCAGACACAGTCCCCTACCCTCCCAGCGCCTTTCCTCCCCAGCTCCCACAGCCCCCGCCTAGCCACAGCCCCTGCGACCTTCCCCAACCCCGTGCCCCGCACTGCTGTGAGCTTCCCCAACTCCTCATGGGCCACCCTTCCCACACACCTGCAGTGTGCCGCAAGCTTCCTCCCCACGGTGCCCCCAGCACACTGTGAATTTCCCAAGCCCCTTGGTGCCCCCTTACCCCAGCCCCTGCATCCCTAGTGCGCCGTGACCTTCCACACCCCAGCTCCAACCCCCAGCTCCCGTGACATTCTCTAATCCCCTCAGCCCCCAACCTTCCTGTTCCCTCCCACACCCCACACCCTGCCCTGATTTTCCTCATCCCCCCCTTTAACCCCCAGCCTGCCCCAACCAGCTTCCCCAGTCCCCAACCCACCCACCGCCCCTATGCCTGCAGCCTTCTCCAATCTGAACGCCCGTTCCTCTAGCCGAAACCAACCCGCCCCGTCTATCCCCATCCGTTGGGCCCCTCAGTCCTTTCTTCTCCCTCCAACGCCTCCTAGGCCACCCCAACTTGCACCCCATCCCTACTTTCTCCCGTACATGCCTTCTCCCATAGCTCCCTTCCGCCCCTCCTCCCCAACACCCCCAACCCCGCAACAACTTTCGCCAGCCTACACGCCTGTATCCCCCAGTTCATTACTCCATTCAAGGGACTCCTCAGACCCCATCTCTCTCCAACATCCTCCCAGCTCACCACAACCTGCGCCTCCATCCATGCCCCCACCTGTAGGGACTGCTCAGCGCCCCTTCCTCCCCAACAGCCCCCCCAGTTCATTTCCCCCATCCATTGGGCCCCTCAGTCCCCTTTTTTCCTCCCTCCCACTCCAACCTGCACCCCACTCTGTCCCTAGATCTGTGGGCCCCCCAGTGCCCTTTTCTCCTTTGTCCAACATTCCCCAACCTGCACCCCCATTCCTCCCTCCACCCATGGGGCCCCTCAGCCCTTCTCTCTCCTTCCTGCCCAACACTCACCCTTCATAGCACATGGGCAGGCGAGCTAGGGGACGAAACCCGTGGGGAGCAGTGGATTGTAGAGTAGAGCGGTGACTGATAGTGTGGGCTCAGTCTCTGTTCCTCGACTGGGGCGGCTGGAGATGGGATGGGAGAGGGAGGCAGGGAGGAGGGTGTTAATAGAGCTCTGTGTAGTGATAGTTCCTGCTTGTCTTTATTAGTTTGCAGAGGAATTGTCCAGGAGCTGGAGCCGGAGGAGAAACTGGAAGAAGTGAACCTGAGCAGCCTGGACATCCTTGTAAGCAGAGATGAAGAGTCCTCAGCTTTCTGCTTTCTCCATGACTGGCTGTGAGTGAACAATTATGGCCTCTAGCCCTCATCCGTACCACTCAAGTTTTCTTCAGAGGCCATGAGCCTCCTTGTTGGCCATGGGGCTCTGTGGGATTACAACCAAGGGAAGGGACAACAGTCTCCTCCTCTGCTCAGTGACTGTCTTGGATGCAGGTGCAACAGGCTGCTTAACATATGAACGTAAGAATGGCCAGACTGGGTCAGATCAAAGGTCCATGTAGCCTAGTATCCTGTCTACCGACAGTGGCTAATGTCAGGTGCCCCAGAAGGAATGAACAGAACAGGGAATTACCAAGTGATCCATCCACTGTCACCCATTCCCAGCTCCTGGCAAACAGAGGCCAGGGACACGATCCCTGCTCATCCTGACTCATAGCCGTTGATGGATTCATCCTCCATGAATTGACAGTAACTCTCCACTTAACATCCTCTCGCTTAACATTGTTTCAATCTTACGTCCCCGGTCAATTACAGAACATGCTGTATTTAAAGTTGTGCAATGCTTGGCTATAACGGCGTTTGGCTGCCTGCTTTGTCCACAGTCGGCAGCACCCCCATCAGCTCTCCTATGCCCCCCCCAGCACTTCGCGCCTGCCAGCAGACCCCGCGGATCAGTGCCTTCCCTCACCGCCTCCTGCCTGTGGCAATCAGCTGGCTTGTGGCATCCGGGGACGGGGAGTGAAGACTCGTTGTGCAGGCTCCCCCTCCCTCCCCTGCTTCCAAACACCGCAAGCCAGCTGATGGCTGCGGGCAGGAGCGAGGACCCGGTGTGTGAAGTAAAGGGGAAGGAGGGGGGAGGAAGAGGCAGGTTAAGGGTGAGGGGTTGGGGGAAGAGGCGGCGTGGGCGGCCAAGGGTTGAGGCCCCCGACCCTGGTGCTTGCAGAGAGGGGAAGCTGCCGCTGCTCCTGTGCAACGTGCTTCTGCTAGCCTACTGCACCTTCAGCCTCCTTGCCTGCCTCATTGTCGCCAGTGCCAGTGGGCTGTGCCCGTGTGGGGTAAGGCGGGGGCACCCCCCAACTATAGTACTGTACTGTATAGCAAAAAATAATTCTCTGCAGCGTAACCCCCCATTTACATTCATTCTTATGGGGAAATTGGACTTGCTTAACATCGTTTCACTTAAAGTCGCATTTTTCAGGAACATAACGGGAACGTTAAGTGAGGAGTTACTGTACCTAGTTCTTACTTGAACCCCATTATAGTCTTGGCTTTCACAGCATTCTCTGGCCAGGAGCTCCAAAGGCTGAGTGTGCGTTGCGTGCTTTTTAATTGTATCTATAAAGGTGTAATGGAAGATGGGAGAAGAAGAACCTACACAACACTGCAGATTCTGATGATAACTTCTGTTTTTCCCTCTTGTGTTGTGCTTAGTACCACGGAGAAAGAAGTGAAGGGTAAGAACCCACCCCCGTTGTGACATGGAAGGCGCCCAAGAGCCGTGAGACAGTGAGCGTTGTTGATTCCAGGCTATGCAGATGCCATGAAGCTGGGAGTGGAGCAGATGTCACCGTCAGTGAGATAAGGGTCTGGTTTGGTGAGGACTCTGGTAATGGCCCACCTGCCTCCAGGCCAGGACTTGTCGTTAGCTGGGGCTGAGTTTGTAGGAAAAGGTTTCTGAATAGCTGTAGTTACGAGGGAGACAAGGTCCCCATTTTCAGGGGCTGGTCATTTCTCTGTCCACAAGCAGTGTGTTCTCTGCAGCAGAAGGTTGGATCCAGGGGGATGACTCCAGCTGGTGAGTTTCTTGACTTCCTCCCATGTTTTTTTCTCTCTCTCCTCTAATGTGTTGGCCAGCACACTCTCTGTCTGTCTGTCTCTCTCTCTCTGTCCTTGCCTCTCCTTGTCCTGTCTCCTTTCGTAGGACATGGGCAGGTGTGGTAGCTGTGCGTCCCCACAGGCTAGGTTTTGGGAGCGATGAACAAGTAGGAGGGGACCAAAATCACACAGGGTGGTGGGCGCTAGAGTGCAGCGGTGACTGTGGGTGTTGACTGAGTCTCTGCTCTAGTGGGGCTGATGTGGATGGCATGGGACAGGGAGGTAGGGATGAGGGCAAGATTTCATGCACCAGTTGAATTTTGTGTAGTGATGGCTTTTTCTTGGGTTACTTACTGCGTTTGCAGAGGAATCATCCAGGAGCAGCAGCCGGAGGAGAAATTGGCAGAAGTGGACCTGAGCCGCCTGGAAATCCTCTTAAGTGGAGATCAACAGTCCTCCGCTTTCTGCCTCCCACATAACTGCCTGTGAGTAAGAGGTCAGGGCTTGGAATTCCTCATCTGTACTCACTGCAATTTTCTTCACACTCTGTTTGCTTCCTCAGAGTCTCTAGATCCCTCCTGGCGTCTGCAGTCTGGGACTGTGGTGGGCCCGCTGTGCACCCCTGACTCTCGCCCCCCTTTGCCTCTGCTTGCTGGAAGCAACAAGCTATGAGAAGCAATAAGTTACAAGCCAAAAACATGCTTTTCCCCACAGGTGTGGTGTGTGTGACCAGTGTGTGCTGTGCAGAGTGACTGTTTTAAGGTGTCATTCCAAGGGTTGCTTTCTACTTGTAGTCCTAAAGGTGTGATGGGATGAGGGTTCAGGGCAGAGCCTCACTGTGTGGGAGAGGCGAAAAGTAGAGCCTCCCCAACATTGCCCACTGAGATGGTAACTTACTTGTTTTTTCCCCTCGTGCTGGGTTTAGTACCAAGGGAAAAGAAGTCACTTGTCAGTGTCTACTGCCTTCATGTCATGGAAAGCGAGCAAGAGCAATGGGACCTCAAGAACTACTGATGCCAAGGAAAAGCTGTCCTACTGGGAGTGGAACAGTCGCCACTCTCAATGAGATCTCTCTCTCCTCTGTGTTGGCCAACACACACTCTCTGTCTGTCTGTCTCTCTGTCCTCGCCTCCTCCTTGTGCCGTCTCCTTTGGTAGGACACGGGCAGGAGTGCTAGGTGTGCATCCCCACAGGGTAGGTCTCAGGAGCTATGTACAAGTAGGAGGGGATGAAAATCATGCAGGACAGTGGGCGCTAGAGTGGATCGGTGTCTGTCAGTGTTGACTCAGTCTCTGTTTATCGAGTCGGGTGGATGGAGATGGGATGAGAGAGGGAGGCAGGGATGAGGGCAAGATTAAATACACGAATAGAACTCTGTTTAGTGATGGTACTTGCTTGGCTTTATTAGTTTCCAGAGGAATCATCCAGGAGCCCTAGATGGGTGAGAATATGCAGAAGTGGACATGAGCAGCCTGGACATTCTTCTAAGGAGACATGAATAGTCCTCCGCTTCCTGCCTCCCGCTTAACTGGCTGTGAGTAAGAGGTCAGTGCTTTGAAATCCTCATCTGTACTCACTGTAGTATTCTTCACAGCCCGTGTGCTTCCTCGTTGGGTATGGGGCTCTGTGGTATTAAGGCTGGGGAGGGGCCAGAGTCTGCTGTGCAGAGTGACTGTCGGGTGCCGTTGCAAGGGGTGCTTTTGGTTGCAATGCTAAAGGTATAACGGGAAGAGGGTTGAGGGCAGAGCCGTGCCATGCGGGAGAGTTGAAAGGAAGAGCCTAGAAGACATTATGAACTAAGGTGGTAACTGATCTGTTTTCTCCCCTTGTGCTGGGTTTAGTACCAAGGGAAAATAAGTCACGTGCCAGAATCTACTGCCCTCATGCGATGGAAAGCGAAGGAGAGCGATGACACTGCGAGTATTGTTGATGCCACGCAAAAGCCGTCCAACTGGGAGCGGAACAGCTGCCACTCTCAATGAGATAAGTGTCTGTTTTGGTGATTGCTCTGCTCACGGCCCTCCCTGCTCCTGGTAAGGATGCCACATTAGCTGGGGCTGGGTTTGTAAGAAAATGTTCTTGACTAGCTGTAGTTACGAAGGGCACAAGGTCCCCATTTTCAGAGGCTGCTCAGTTCTCTGGCCAGGAGCGGCGAGTTCTCTGCAGCAGAAGGTTGGATCCTTGAGGATGACTCCAGCTGGTGAGTTGCTTGCCTTCCTCCTGTGTTTTTCTCTTTCTCTTCTAATGTGTTGGCCAACACTCTCTCTCCCTGTCTCTCTCTCTCTCTCTGTCCTTGCCTCTCCTTGTGCCGTTTCCCTTCATAGGGACACGGGCAGTGGTGCTAGCTGTGCATCCCCGCAGGCTAGGTCTCAGGAGCCATGAAGAAGTAGGAGGGGATGAAAATCATGCTGGACAGTGGGTGCAAGAGTGGAACGGTGACTGTCAGTGTGTACTCGGTCTGTATTCATTGAGTGGATTTCACGCAGCAATAGAGCTGTATGTAGTGATGTCTCATGCTTGGCTTTTGCAGCTGCGCTTCTAGAGGAAGCATGGAGGAGCAGCAGCCGAAGGAGAAGGTGGCAGACGTGGACCTGAGCAGCTTGGACATTCTTCTAAGCAGAGATTAACAGTCCTCAGCTTTCTACCTTGCACATAACTGGCTGTGAGTAAGCGATACTGTATTCAAAGCACTGAACTCCTCACTTAAAGTCGCCCTGATTAACGTTGTTACGTTGCTGATCAGTTAGGGAACATGCTCGTTTAACATTGCGCAATGCTCCCTTATAACGTTGCTTGGCAGATGCCTGGTTTATCCAATCCTTGCAGGAAGAGCAGCCCGTTTCAGCTCGCTGGTGGGGGCTTGGAACCAGGGTGGACCGGCAGCCCCGCATCAGCTTCCCGCCCCCCTAAGTTCCCTGTGCGGCAGCTACCCAGCAGGCTATCAGTTGCTGGCAGTTCAGCTGTCCCTCCCCCACTGCCATGTGCTGCTCCTGCCCTCTGCCTTGGAGTTGCTCCCCGGAGCCTCCTGCTTGCTGTGCAGGGGAAAGGGGGGCTAATGTCAGGGAGTCCCCCTCCCCCTACTCCTGCCCCCAACTTATCCCTTCTCCATCTAGAGCAGGGTGGGGACAGGACAGGGCTCAGGGTGGAGAGAGTCTGCTGCCTGCAGCTGCTGTCTCAACTTCCTGACCTGCTTAAAAAGGCAATGTCCTTAAAGTGGTGTCAGCGCACTTGAAGGGGCAATGTGCATCTCTCGCTCTCCCCTCCCCCACCCACAGGGTGTGTCTCTGTCTCTCTCTGCCATGCTGTCTCCCCTCCCTCCCTCCATTCGTGCTGCCTTGTAGAGTGTGAGGTTACATTAACAACAATGCGTAAACCCTTGAGGGCTCAGCTGAGTGCTAGTTCATCATTTAGCAGTAAGGCATTCCCTGGGAAATATCCCACCCTCTGACTGCACCACCTCAACCAAGCTTCACAATCGTCATTACTGGTTACAGTATTAAATTGTTTAAAGCTTAGACTTTTTTAATTTCTCATCTTTACTTGCTCTAGTATTGTTCACAGGCCGTGTGCTTCCTTGTTGGGTACAGGACTCTGTGGTATTAAGGCTGGAGAGTGGCCAGAGTCTGCTGTTCAGAGTGACTGTCGGGTGCTGTGGCAAGGGCTGCTTTTTGGCTGAAATGCTAAAGGTGTCATGGGAAGAGTGTTGAGAGCGGAGCGCCGCCGTGAGGGAGAGGTGAAAAGAAGAGCTAACGCGACGTTGCCCACTTAGATGGTAACTTATTTTTTCCCCTTGTGCTGGCTTTAGTACCAAGGGAAAAGAAATCAGGCGTCAGAGTCTCCTCCCTTCATACGTTGGAAAGTGAGCAAAAGTGATCGGACCGCAAGAACTATTGATGCTACGGAAAAACCGTCCAACTGGGAGTGGAATAGCTGCTACTCTCAATGATAAGTGCCTGTTTTGGTGATTGCTCTGCTCATGGCCCCCTTGCTTCTGGTAGCGATGCTCCGTTAGCTGGGGCTGGGTTTGTAAGAAAAGGTTCCCGACTAGTAGTTATGAGGGAGACAAGGTCCCCATTTTCAGGGGCTCTCAGCTCTCTGGCCAGGAGCAGTGTGTCCTCTGCAGCAGAAGGTTAGATCCAGGAGAATGGCTGCAGGTGGAGAGTTGCTTGCCTTCCTCCTGTGTTTTTTTTCTCTCTCTCTCTCTCTCTCTCTAGTATGTTGGCCAACACACACCCTCTCTATGCTGGCCTTTCCTTATGCTGTCTCCCTTCTTAGGACATGGGCAGGTGTGCTAGGTGTGCATCCCCACAGGTTAGGTCTTGGAAGCCCTGGAGTAGTAGGAGGGGACGAAAACCATGTTGGGCAGTAGGCGCTAAAGTGGAGCGGTGATTGTTGGTGTTAACTCGGTCTCTGTTCGTCGAGTGGGGCCGATGTAGATGGGATGGAAGAGGGAGGCAGGGATGAGGCCAAGATTTCAAGCACCAATAGAGCTGTGTGTAGTTATGGCTCATGCTTGGCTTTTGCAGCTGCGCTTGCAGAGGAATTGTCCAGGAGCCCCAGCCCAAGGAGAAACTGGCAGAAGTGGATCTGAGCAGCTTGGACATCCTTCTAAGGAGACATGAACAGTCCTCAGCTTTCTGCCTCCTGTATAAATGGCTGTGAGTAAGCGGTGAGTGCTTGGAATTCCCCATCTGTACTCGCTGTACTTTTATTCACAGGCTGTGTGCTTCCTCGTTGGGTACAAGGCTCTGTGGGATTAAGGTTAGGGAGTGGCCAGAGTCTCCTGAGGGAGTGACTATTTTGGGTGCCGTTACAATGGGTATCTTCGACTTGCAGTTGTAAAGCAGTAATGGGAGATGGGTTGAGGTGAAGCCCTGGGATACGGAGCTGGGAAATGAAGAGACTACACGACATTGCAGATGGAGATTTTTGTTTTTGTTTTTCCCTCCTCTTCTGGATTTGGTACCAAAGGAAAAGTCGTCATGTGCCAGTCTACTGCCCTTATGTGATGGAAAGCGAGCGAGAGCGATGAGACCATGAGCATGGTTGATGCCACACAAAGCCGTCCATCTGGCAGCAGAAGAGCCATCACTGTCAGTGAGATAAGTATCTGTTTTGGTGAGGGCTCTGCTCATGGCCCACATTGATGCTGGTAGGGATGCCCCGTTAGCTAGGGCTGGGTTTGTAAGAAAAGGTTCCTGACTAGCTGTGGTTGTAAGAGAGACAAGGTTCCCAATTTCAGGGGCTGATGATTCCTTTGGTCAGGAGCAGTGTGTCCTAAGCAGCAGAAGGTAGCATCTAGAGGATGACTCTAGGTGTCGAGTTATTTGCCTTCCTCCCACGTTTCTCTGTCTTCTCTATTGTGTTGGCCAACACTCGCTCTTTCATTCTCCCTTCCTTGCCTTTCCTGGTGCCGTCTCCTCACGTAGGATGCGGGAAAAGGGTGCTAGGTGTGCATCCACACAGTCTGTCTTTGGGACCCATGAAGACTTAGGAGGGTATGAAAATCATGCATATTAGTGGGTGCCACAGTGGAGCAATGTCTGTCGGTGTTGACTTGGTCTTTAATCATCGCCTGGGGCTGATGTAGACCAAATGAGAGAGGGAGGCAGAGATTACGGCAAGATTTCACATACCTTCAGAGCTTTGTGTAATGCTGACTCACCCTTGGCTTTTGCAACTGCACTGCAGAGGAATTGTCCAGGAGCGCTGTCTGGAGGAGAGACTCTCAAAAGTGGACCTGAACATCCTTCTAAGCAGACGTGAACAGTCCTCAGCTTTCCTGCCTCCTGCATAACTGGCTGTGAGTAAGCGGTCGGTGCCAGTGGAATACCTCATCTATACTCGGTGTAGTATTCTTCACAGGCCGTGTGTCTCCTTGTTGGGTGCGGGGCTCTGTGGTATTAAGGCTGGGGAGGGGCCGGAGTCTGCTACATGAGAGTGACTGTCGGGTGCTGTTGCAAGGGCTGCTTTTGGTTGTATTGCTAAAGGTGTAATGGGAACAGTGTTGAGGGCGGAGCTCCCCCGTTTGGGAGAGGCGAAAAGAAGAGCCAACGTGACATTTGCCTACTGAGATGGTAACTTGCTTGTTTTTCTCCTTGTGCGGGTTTAGTACCAAGGGAAAAGAAGTCACGTATCAGTCTACTGTCCTCATGCGAAGGAAAGCGAGACCGACGAGACCGCGATCATTGTCGAAATCAGGCATTAGCTGTACATCTGGGAGCGGAGCAGTCACCGCTGTCAGTGAGATAAATGTCTGGTTTGGTGAGGGATCTGCTCATG
The DNA here is from genome assembly GCF_016161935.1 of Mauremys reevesii. Taxonomy (NCBI): domain Eukaryota; kingdom Metazoa; phylum Chordata; order Testudines; family Geoemydidae; genus Mauremys; species Mauremys reevesii. The sequence continues at coordinate 85,316,598 of NC_052632.1, forward strand.
GCCCACCTGGCTCCAGGTAGGGATGCCCCATTAGCTGGGTCTGGGTTTGTAAGAAAAGATTCCTGACTAGCTGCTCTTATGAGGGAGACAAGGTCCCCATTTTCAGGGGTTGGTTATTGGTCTGTTCACATGCAGTGTGTCCTCTGCAGCAGAAGGTTGGATCCAGGGGGGATGAATCCAGCGGGTGAGTTTCTTGCCTTGCTCTTTCTCTCTCTCTCTCTGTCTCTTCTCTAGTGTGTTGGCCAACACTCTTTCTCTCTGTCTATGTCCTTGCCTCTCCTTGTGCTGTCTCCCCTCATAGCACACGGGCAGGTGTGCTACGTGTGCATCCCCACAAGCTAGGTTTCGGGAGCTATGAACAAGTAAGAGGGGATGAAAATCATGCAGGGTAGTGGGCACTAGAGTGGAGTGTAGACTTGGTTACTGTTCATCAAGTGGGGCTGATGTAGATGGGATGGGAGAGGGAGGCAGAGATGAGTGCAAGATTAAATGCACTAATAGAGCTCTGTGTAGTGATGGTACTTACTTGACTTTATTAATTTGCAGAGGAATCATCCAGGAGCCCTCACCGGACGAGAATATGCAGAAGTGGACCTCAGCAGCCTGGACATCTTTCTAAGGAGACATGAATATTCCTCATCTTTCTGCCTTTTGCATAGCTGCCTGTGAGTAAGAGATGAGCACTTTCAATTCCTCACCTCTACTCGCTGTAGTTTTCTTCACAGGCCGTGCGCTTCCTCGTTTGTTACGAGACTCTGGGATTAAGGCTGGGGAAGGGACAAGAATCTCCTGAACAAAGTGACTATTTTGGGACAAAGTGTACTTAGATTTCCAGAAAGCCTTTGATAAGGTCCTTCACCAAAGGCTCTTATGTAAATAAAGTTATCATTGGAAAAGAGGGAAGATCCTTTCCTGGACTGAGAACTGGTTAAAAGATAGGGAACAAAGGGTAGGAATTAATGGTAAATTTTCAGAATGGAGAGAGGTAACTAGTTGTGTTCCCCATGGGTCAATGCTAGGACCGATCCTGTTCAATTTATTCATAAATAATCTGGAGAAAGGTGAGGTGGCAAAGATTGCAGATGATACTAAACTGCTCAAGATAGTTTGTGGGAACTTTTTGAAGTTCTTCACAGTGTTAATTGGATTTAACTAAGTGATTGGGCAACAAAATGGCAAATGAAATTTCATGTGGATAAATGTGAAGTAATGCACATTGGAAAAAACAACCCCAACTATACATACAATATGATGGGGGGTAATTTAGCTACAACTAATCAGGAAATAGATCTTAGGGTCATCGTGCATAGTTTTCTGAAGATGTCCACGCAGTGTGCAGCGGCAGTCAAAAAAGCAAACAGGATGTTTGGAATAATTAAGAGGAATAGAGAATAAGGCAGAGAATATCTTACTGTCCTTATATAAATCCATGGTACTCCCACATCTTGAATACTGGGTACAGATGTGGTCTCCTCATCTCAAAAAAGATATACTGGCATTAGAAAAGGTTCAAAGAAGGGCAACTAAAATGATTAGGGGTTCAGAATGGATCCCATATGAGGAGAGATTAAAGAGGCTAGGACTTTGCAGCTTGGAAAAGAGGAGATTAAGGGGGCATATGATAGAGGTATATAAAATCACAAGATGTGTGGAAAAAGTGAATAAGGAAAAATATATTTACTTCCTATAATATAAGAACTAGGGGCCACCAAATGAAATTAATGGGCAGCAGGTTTAAAATAAATAAAAGGAAGTTCTTCTTCATGGCGCACAGTCAACCTGTGGAACTCGTGAAGGCCAGGACTATAACAGGGTTAAAAGAGAACTGGATAAATTCATAGAGGTTAGGTCCATTAATGGCTATTAGCCAGGATGGGTAAGGAATGATGTCCCTAGCCTTTGTTTTTCAGAGGGTGGAGATGGATGGCAGGAGAGAGATCACTTGATAATTACCCGTTGGGTTAATTCCCTCTGGGGTACCTGGCAATGGCCAGGATACTGGGCTGGATGGATCTTTTGGTCTAAGCCAGTTTGGCCATTCTTATGTTTTTATGGGTGCCTTTACAATGGGTGCCTTCCAGTTGCAATTGTAAAGTAGTAAAGGGAGATGGGTTGAGGGCTGGGATACGGGAGACGTGAAATGAAGAGACTACATGACATTGCAGTTGGAGATGCTAATTTTTTTGTTTCCCTCCTCTGCTGAGATTAGTACCAAGGAAAAAGAAGTCATGGTCAGAGTCTACTGTCCTCATGCGATGGAAAGTGAGCGAGAGTGATGAGACCACGAGCATTGTCAAAATCAAGCATTAGGCATGCATCTGGGAGCGGAGCAGCTACTTCTGTCAGTGAGATAAGTGTCTGTTCTGGTGAGAGCTCTGCTCATGGCCCATCTGGCTCCAGGTAGGGACGTCTTGTTAGTTGGGCCTGGGTTTGTAACAAAATGTTCATGACTAGCTGTGGTTATGAGGGAGACTGGGTCCCCATTTTCAGGGTCTGCTCATTTCTCTGCTGACAAAGCGATGTGTCCTCTGCAGAAAAGGTAGGTTCCAGGTGGCGAGTTGCTTGCCTTCTTCCCGTGTTTCTCTCTCTCTCTCTTCTCTAGTGTTGGCCAACACACTCTGTCAGTCTGTCCTTGCCTCTTTTTCTGCTGTTTCACTTCATTGCACACAGGCAGGTGAGTTAGCTGTGTATCCCCAGAGGCCAGGTCTCGGGACGCATGGCGAAGTAGGAGAGGGCGAAAATAATGCGGGAAGTGTGTGAGAGTGGAGGCAGGTACTGGAAGGTCTTGTGCACCTGTAGTGTTTTTGGCAGTGATGGCTCTTCCATAGGTGGTTTGCTGTTCTTGCAGAGGGCAGCGGAGCATCTGCAGGAAGCGGACCTGCACAATCTAGCTGTTTCGCTTTGCAGTGGAGCCGAGGGCGCTCTTGTAATGTTGGAGGAGCAGGTGCGTGTTTTGTGAAATGATATTTCTCTATCCAGTATCTGCATAGTGAGGTGCCTCGTGGAGAGCAGAGAGATGCTTCTCCTATCCATGGGATGGGTCCTGGGGAAGGTCCAGCTCTGCCTGTGGCTGGCAGTGGTCTGGGATTGTCCCTTTCCTAGAGGGCTGTAGCTCCTTAGGAGTGGTGAGTGTTTTAGGCCCTGGGTAAGCTGAAGAAGAATAAAGGAGGGAGCATCAGCCAGTGACGTGTGTCTCCGTTGTTCTTCCATGCACAAATGGTGACCTAGCTTACAAGTGTTCTCTCTCTCTCTTTTCAGTCGTACTGAGATTGGTCAGATGAGAGATCGGCCAACCTGTGGCAGAGACCAAGAAGGAGCAGCCACCCAGAGCCCATCCCTAGGGATGGAAGCCGGACAATGATCTGCAGAGTAAGAGCAAATGGAAACTTGCTGAAGTTCAGTATTGAGGGAGGGCTGCAAATACTCTTGTCAGTGGAGAGAATTTGTGAGTATGAGGAGGGCCCCTGAGGAAAAGCCTCAGCATCTCACGGGGGCACGATAAGCTTGGGGGAATTCTTTGTGCCCTCTCAAGGAATTGTCAGGTGCTATGGAGTCTTCCCAAAGTGCGATAACTCTCTTTGTGGAGAGCCAGGAAGGTGACTACAGGTGCTGAGTTTGCCTCCTTCCTGTACGTGTATCTCTGCTCTCATATGTTGGCCAACATGTGCGCGCTCTCTTTCTGTCTCTCTCCTTGTCTCCTTGCATAGAACATGGGCAATGGTGGATGCTCACAGTCTAGGGCTGGAGAGCCTGCATCCCACTGGGGCATTGGGAGGGGGAAGAGAAGCATGATGGGTACTAGATCCTCCATTGGTAGTGGTGGGGGTGACTGTGGGAGTTGACTCTGACTCTGTTCATCAAGTGGGGCTGATGTACGGTGGGTGGGAGAGGGAGGGCGGCGTCTCACACACCAATAGAACTTTGGGCAGTGATGGCCCCTGTGATGGGTTGGATCACAGACACCCCCCCGGGAGCTGACAACTGATGTGCCAAGTCTACCTCTGCCCCTGCTTTCCCTGCTAGCTCAGGACTCTAGCACCCTCTTGCTGAGCCAGATACTCCCATCTGCTCCAACATAGACCCAGGGTCTGAATTACTTGCCCCAAAGCTGCAGGTTGACCTGAAAACAGCTCACAGAAGTGTGCTTGTCTTTAGCACTCAGATGCCCAACTCCCAATGGTGTACAAACACAAATAAATCCGTTTTACCCTGCATAAAGCTTATAGGGAGTAAACTCAAACATAGTTCATCCTCTGTAACACTGATAGAGAGAGATGCACAGCTGTTTGCCCCCCCTCCAGGTTAACTCTGGGTTAATTGATAAAATCACTTTTTACTTATTAATACGGAAAGTAGGATTTAAGTGGGTCCAAATAGTCACCGACCGACCAACGTGAGTCACCAAGCGAATGAAAAAGCACATATCTATGTCTAATCAAACTGAACACAGAGACTCGCACCCTCAGAGATGCTTCAGTAAGTTTTTTCCTCGGACTGGACCCCATCCAGGCTTGGGCACAATTCTTTCCCTGGTACAGCTCTTGTTCCAGCTCAGGTGGTAGCTAGGGGATTCTTCATGACTCCATGGAGCTATAAAGGTGTAATGGGAGATGGGAGAACAACCACGTACACAACACTGCAGATTCCGATGATAACTTCTGTTTTTCCCTCTTCTCTTGTGCTTAGTACCACGGAGAAAGAAGTGAAGGGTAGAGCCCACCCCCGTTGTGAGATGGAAAGCACCAAGAGCCGGGAGACCACAAGTGTTGTCGATGCCAGCCTATGGCGATGCCATCGATCTGGGAGTGGAGCAGCCGTCACCATCAGTGAGATAAGTGTCTGGTTTGGGGAGGACTCCGGTAACGGCCCATCTGCCTCCAGGCTGAGACTAGTCATTAGCTGGGGCTCGGTTTGTAGGAAAAGATTCCTGACCTGCTGTGGTTATGAGGGAGACAAGGTCCCCATTTTCAGGGGCTGGTCTTTTCTCTATCCACAAACAGTGTGTCCTATGCAGCAGAAGGTTGGATTGAGGAGGATGACTCCAGCTGTTGAGTTTCTTGACTCCATCCCACATTTTTCTCTCTCTCTCCCCTCTAATGTGTTGGCCAACACACACTGTCTCTCTCTCTTTTTCTCTGTCCTTGCCTCTCCTTGTGCTGTCTCCCTTCGTAGGACACGGGCAGGTGTGTTAGGTGTGCATCCCCACAGGCTAGGTCTTGTGAGCTATGAACAAGTAGGGGACCGAAAAGATGCAGGACAGTGGGCACTAGAGTGGAGCGGTGACTGTGGGTGTTGACTGAGTCTCTGCTCTAGTGGGGCTGATGTGGATGGGATGGGAGAGGGAGGCAGGGATGAGGGCAAGATTTCACGCATCAATTGTATTTTGTGTAGCGATGGCTCTTGCTTGGCTTATTTGCTGCACTTGCAGAGAAATCATCGGGGAGCAGCAGCAGGAGGAGAAACTAGTAGACGCGGACCTGGGCAGCCTGGACATCGTTCTAAGCACAGATTAACAGTCCTCAGCTTTCTGGCTGTGAGTAAGCGGTCGGTGCTTCGAATTCCTCATCTGTTCTCACTCCAGTTTTGTTCCTGGTCGGGTACATGGCTCTGTGGGGTTAAGAGGAGGGAAAGGCACAAGTCTCCTGTGCAGAGTGGCTGTTTTGAGTGTAGGTGCAACAGGCTGCTTTCTAGTTGTGGTCCTGAAGGTGTAACGGAAGAAGGGTTATGGGTGGAGGTCTGGGGTGCGGTAAATGGGAGAAGAACTTATGTGATGTTGCCAACTGAGATGCTAACTCGTTTGTTTCTCCTCCACCCCCTTGTGCTGGGTTCAGGACCAAGAGAAAAGAAGTGGAGGGTCAGCGTCGGCTCACCTCACGTTACGGAGCGAGTGAGAGCGGCGAGATTGCAAGCATTTTGGATGCCAGGCAAGAGCCGTCCAGCTGGGAGGCGGGCAGCCGCCACTGTCAATGAGATAAGTATCTGTTTTGGTGATTGCTCTGCTCACTGCCCACCTGAATCAGATACAAATGCCCCATTAGCTGGGACTGGGTTTGTAACAAAATATTCCTGACTAGGTGTGGTTCTGAAGGAGACAAGGTCCCCATTTTCAGGGGCTGCTCATTTCTTTGTTCACAAGCGCTGTGTCCTCTGCAGAAAAAGTTGGATCCAGGAGGTTGACTCCAGGTGGCGAGTTGCTTGCCTTCCTCCTGTGTTTTTCTGTCTCTCTCTTCTCCAGTACGTTGGCCAACACACATCCTTTCTCTTTCTGTCCTTGCTTTTCCTTGTGCTGTCTCCTTCGTGCGACACGAGCACGTGTGCTTGGTGTGCATCCCCACAGGGTAGGTCTCGGGGCCATGATGAAGTAGGAGGGACGAAAATTGTGCAAGGTAGCGGGTGCGGGAGTGGAGGGTGACTGTCAGTGTTAACTTGGTCTCTGTTCATCAAGTTTGGCAGATGTAGATGGGCTGGAAGAGGAGGCAGGGATGAGGGCAAGATTTCAAGCATCAGTGGAGATGTGTGTAGTGATGGCTCATGCTTGGCTTTTGCAGATCCATTTCAGAGGAATTTCCCAGGAGCCGTGGCCGGAGGAGAGGTTGGCAGATGTGGACATGAGAAACTGAACATCTTTCTGAGCAGACACGAACAGTCCTCGGCTTTCTGCTTCCCACATAACTGGCTGTGAGTTAGCTGTCGGTGCTTTGAATTCCTCATCTGTTCTTGCTGTACTTTTCTTCACATGCCGTGTGCTTCCTCGTTGGGCATGAGGCTCTTTGGCATTAAGGTGGGGGAAGGGCCAAGAGTCTCCTGAGCAAAGTGACTATTTTGGGTTACAATGGGTCCCTTCTAGTTGCAGGTGTAAAGTAGTGATGGGAGATGGGTTGAGGGCAGAACCGTGGGATAGAGGAGCTGTAAAATGAAGAGACTACGTGACATTGCAGACGGAGATGCTGTTTTCTTTTTTTGCTTTTCTCCCCTCTGCTGGGTTTAGTACCAAGGAAAAAGAAGTCACACGTCGGAGTCTACTGCCCTCATGCGATGGACAGTGAGTGAGAGCAGCGAGCCTGTGAGCATTGTTCATGCCAGGCAAGAGCCGTCCATCTGGGAGCCGAGCAGAGGCCATTGTCACTAAGAAGTGTCTGGTTTGGTGATTGCTCTGCTCACAGCTCAGCTCCTGGTAGGGACACCCCATTAGCAAGGTCTGGGTTTGTAAGAAAAGGTTCCTAACTAGTGGTTATGAAGGAGACAAGGTCCCCATTTTCAGGGGCTGGTCATTTCTCTGGCCAGGAGGGGTGTGTCCTCTGCAGCAGAAGGTTCGATCCAGGGGGAAGACTCCAGCTCTTGAGTTTCTAGACTCCCTCCCATGTTCTCTCTCTCTCTCTCTCTCTCTCTCTCTCTCTCCCCTCTAATGTGTTGGCCAACACACACTCTGTCTGTCTGTCTCTCACTCTCTCTGTCCTTGCTTCTTCTTGTGCTGTCTCCCTTCATAGGACATGGATAGGAGTGCTAGGTGTGCATCCCCACAGGCTAGATCTCGGGAGCTATGAACAAATAGGAGGAGATGAAAATCATGCAGGGTATTGGGCGCTAGAGTGGAGCGGTGTCTGTGGATGTTGACTCAGTCTCTGTTCATCGAGTCAAGCGGATGTAGATGGGATGGGAGAGGGAGGCAGGGATGAGGGCAAGATTAAATGCACCAGTAGTGCTGTGTGTAGTGATGGTACTTACTTGACTTTATTAGTTTGCAGAGGAAAATAAGAGCCTACCCAAAGTTGCTGACTGAAAGGGTAACTGATTTGTTTTCCCCCTTGTGCTGGGTTTAGTAGCAAGAAAAGAAGTCACAGGCCAGAGTCTACTGCCCTCGTGCAATGGAAAGAGAGCAAGAGCGATGAGTCTGCAAGCGTTGTTGATGTGGCGCAGAAGGCGTCCATCTGGGAGCGGAACCGCCACCACTCTCAATGAGATAAGTGTCTTCTTTGGTGATCGCTCTGCTCAAGGCCCATCTTGCTCGGTAGGGGCGCCCGTTAGCTGGGGCTGGGTTTGTAAGAAAAGGTTCCTGACTAGTTGTGGTTACAAGGAGGCGATGTCCCCATTTTCAGGGGCTGCTCATGTCTCTGGCCAGGACCAGTGTGTCCTCCGCAGCATATTAGATTCAGGGGATGACTCCAGCTGGTGAGTTTCTTGACTCCCTCCACGTTTTCTCTCTCTCTCCTCTAATGTGTTGGCCAACACACACTCTCTGTCTGTCTCTCACTCTCTCTGTCCTTGCCTCTTCTTGTGCTGTCTTCCTTCGTAGGACACGGGCAGGTGTGTTAGGTATGCATCCCCACAGGCTAGGTCTTGTGAGCTATGAACAAGTAGGGGACCGAAATGATGCAGGGCAGTGGGCGCTAGAGTGAAGCGGTGACTGTGGGTGTTGACTGAGTCTCTGCTCTAGTGGGGCTGATGTGGGAGGCAGGGATGAGGCAAGATTTCACGCACCAATTGAATTTTTGTAGTGAGGGCTCTTGCTTGGCTTATTTGCTGCACTTGTAGAGGTGTCCAGGAGCAGCAGCCGGAGGAGAAATTGGCAGACGTGGGCCTGAGGAGCCTGGATATTCTTCTAAGGAGACATGAACAGTCCTCAGCTTTCTGCCTCGTGCATAACTGGCTGTGGGTAAGTGGTCAGTGCTTGGAATTCCTCATCTGTACTTTCTGTGATTTTCTTCACACTTTGTTTGCTTCCTTGTTGGGTGTGGGGCTCTTTGGGATTAAGGCTGGGGAAAGGACCAGAGTCACAATTGCTAACTTTCACTGGGGAAATAAGCACCCCGACTTTGACAATAAGCCAAAAATCAAGATAAACCCATTTGAAAACAAGGCCAAAACAAGCCAATCCCTAAGAACCCCAACACTCAATGACTAGATCTCCCCTGGCGTGCAGTCTGGGACTGTGGTGGGCCCGCTGTGCCCCTCAACTAGCCGTCCCCTTTGCTCCTCCTTGTCCGTGCTTGCTGGAAGCAAAAAGCTACAAGAAGCAATAAGTTACAAGGCAAAAAGAAGCACAATTTCTGTGTGTTTTCCCCACAGGTTTGGTGTGTCTGACCAGAGTCATCTGTGCAGAGTGACTATTTCAGGTGTTGTCATGAGGTGCTTTCTACTTGTAGTCATAAAGGCGTGATGGGAGGAGGGTTCAGGGCAGAACCCCACCATGTGGGAGAGGCAAAAAGAAGCGGCTACCCAACATTGCCAATTGAGATGGTGACTGACTTGTTTTTCCGCTGGATTTAGTACCAAGGGAAAAGAAGTGACAAGTCAGAGTCTACTGCCCCCATACGATGGAAAGTGAGCGAGAGTGATGGGACTGCGAGAATTATTGATGCCTTGAAAAAGCCGTCCAACTGGGAATGGAAGAGTCATCACTGTCAATGAGATAAGTGTCTGTTTTGGTGATTGCTCTGCTCACGGCCCACCTTGCTCCTGAAAGGGATGCCCCGTTTGCTGAGGCTGTGTTTGTAAGAAAAGGTTCCTGCCTAGCTGTGGTTTTGAGAGAGAGAAGATTCCCATTTTAGGGGCTGCTCAGTTTTCTGGCCAGGAGCAGTGAGTCCTACGCAGCAGAAGGTTGCATCTAGGAGAATGAGTCCAGGTGGTGAATTGCTTGCCTTTCCCTCGTGTTTCTCTCTCTCTCTCCTCTAGTGTGTTGGCCAACACTCTTTCTCAATCTGTCCTTGCTTTTCCTTGTGCTGTCTCCCTTCTTAGGATATCGGCAGGCGAGCTAGGTGTGCACCCCCACAGGTTATGTCTTGGGAGCCATAAAGAAGTAGGAGGGGACGAAAATCATGCGGGGCAGTCGGTGCGAGACTGGAGCGATGACTGTTGGTGTTGTGGGGCTAAGACAGATCGAAAGCGACGCAGGGAAGAGGGGCTTAATTGGGCTCTATGTAGTGCAGAAGTTCTCAAACTGGGGTTTAGGTCCCGTCAGGGGGCTGCAAGGTTGTTATTTGGGGGGTTCTGAAATGTCATCCTCCATACTAAACATCACTTTGCTTCCAGCATTTATAATGGTGTTGAATATACAAAAAGTGTTTTTAATTTATAAGGGGAGGGTCACACTCAGAAGCCTTCTATGTAAAAGGGATCATCAGTACAAAAGGTTGAGAACCACTGGTGTAGTGATAGTTCTTGCTTGCCTTTATTAGTTTGCAGCGGAATTGTGCAGGAGTCTCAGCTGGAGAAGAAGCTGTCAGAAGTGGACCTGAACTGCCTGGACATCCTTCTAAGGAGACATGAACAGTCCTCAGCTTTCTACATTCTGGATAACTGGCTATGAGTAAGAAGTCAGTGTTTTCAATTCCTTATCTGTACTCACTCTTGTTTCCTTCATAGGCCGTGTGCTTCCTCGTTGGGTACGAGGCTCTTTGGGATTAAGGCTGGGGAAGGGACAAGAGTCTCCTGAGCAAAGTGACTATTTTGGGTGCAGTTAAAATGGGTCCCTTCTAGTTGCAGCTGTAAAGTAGTAATGGGAGATGGGTTGAGGGCGGAGCTGTGGGATACGGGAGATGTGAAATGAAGAGACTACGTGATATTGCAGGAGATGGTAATTATATTTTTTTTCTTCCTTTTACTTCCTTGGTACTAAACCCAGCAGTCACACATCAGAGTCTACTGTCCTCATGCGATGGAAAGTGAGTGAGAGCAGCGAGCCTGTGAGCATTGTTCATGCCAGGCAACAGCCGTCAATGTGAAGTCGAGCAGGCGCCACTGTCAGTGAGATAAGTGTCTGTTTTGCTGAGGTTCTGCTCACGGCCCATATCAGTTTCTTGACTTTCTCTGTGTTTCTCTCTCTCTCTCTCTCTTCTCTAGTGTGTTGGCCAACAATCTGTCTCTGTCCTTGCCTCTCCTTGTGCTGTCTCCTTTCATAGGACACGGGCAGGAGTGCTAGGTGTTCATCCCCACAGGCTGTGTCTCAGGAGCTATGAAGTAGGAGGATGAAAATCATGCAGGGTAGTGGGCGCTAGAGTGGAGCGGTGACCGTCAGTGTTGACTCAGTCTCTGTTCATCTAGTCGGGCTGATGTAGATGAGATGGGAGAGGAGGCAGGGATGAGTGCATTCATAGAGCTCTGTGTAGTGACAGTTCTTGCTTGGCTTTATTAGTTTGCAGAGGAATCGTCCAGGAGCCCCAGCTGGATGAGAATGTCAGAAGTGGACCTGAGCAGCCTGGACATCCTTCTAAGGAAACAAGAATAGTCCTCAGGTTTCTGCCTTCTGCATAACTGGCTGTGAGTAAGGGCTCAGTGCTTTGAACTCAGTCATCTGTACTCACTGTAGTATTCTTTATTGACCGTGTGGTTTCTTGGTGGGTACAGGGCTCTGTGGGATTAAGGGTGAGGGCCAGAGTCTGCTGTGCAGAGTGACTCTGTTGGGTGTTGTTGTAAGAGGTGCTTTGTACTTTTAGTCCTAAAGGTGTAAGGGGTAGAAGGCGGAACCCGCCGTGCGTGAGAGGAAAAGAAGAGCCTAAGAGACATTTCTGACTGAGACGGTAGCTTACTTGTTTTATCCCCTGGTTTTAGTACCAAGGAAAAAGACATCACATGTCAAAGTCTACTGCCCTTATGAGTGAGAGTGACGAGAATGCGAGCATTGTTGGTGCCAGGCAGGAGCCGTCCATCTGGGAGCAGAACAGCTGCTACTCTCACTGAGATAAGTATCTGTTTTGCTGAGGTTCTGCTCACGGCCCACCTGGCTACAGGTAGAGACACCCCGTTAGGTGGAGTGGGTTTGTAAGAAAAGGTTCCTGACTAGCTGTGGTTTTGAGGGAGACACGGTCCCCATTTTCAGGGGCTGATTTCTCTGGCCAGGATCGGTGTGTCCTCGGCAGGAGAAGGTTAGATCCATGAGGGATGACTCCAGGTGGTGAGTTGCTTGCCTTCCTCCTCTGTTTCTCTCTCTGTCTTCTCTACTCTACTGTGTTGGCCAACACACTCTCTCTCTCTCTCTCTCTCTCTCTCTCTCTCTCTCTCGGCTGTCTCCCTTCATAGGGCACGGGCAGGAGTGCTATGTGTGCATCCCCTCAGGCTAGGTCTCGGGAGCTATGAACAAGTAGGAGGGGACGAAAATCATGCATCGTAGTGGGCGCTAGAGTGGAGGGGTGACTGTAGATGTTGACTGTCTCTCTTCAAGTGGGCCTGATGTAGATAGGCAGGGATGAGGGCAAGATTACCTGCACCAATTGAATTTTGTGTAGTGATGGCTCTTGCTTCGCTCATTTCCTGCGCTTGCAGAGGAATTGTCCAGGAGCAGCAGCTGAAGGAGAAAGTGGCAGACGCGGACCTGAGGAGCCTGGACATCCTTCTAAGCAGACATGAAAGGTCCTCAGATTTCTGCCTCCCGCACAACTGGCTGTGAGTAAGCGGTCAGTGCTTGGAATCCCTCATCTGTACTGGCTCCGGTTTTGTTCAGAGGCTCTGAATTTCTTCATTGGACATGGTGCTCTGTGGGATTCAGACGAAGCAAAGGCACAAGTCTTCTGTGCAAAGTGAGTATCTTGGATGTAGGTGCAGTGGGCTGCTTTTTAGTTGTAGTGCTAAAGCTGTAATGGGAGGAGGGTTGAGGGCGGAGCCCTGAGGTGTGGTAGATGCGAGAAGAAGAACCTATGCACGTTGCAGACTGAGATGCTAACTGATTTGTTTTTCCCCCTAGTGCTGGGTTTAGTACCAAGTGCAGAGTCAGAGTCCACTCCGCACATGCCATGGAAAGGGAGCGAGAGCTGGGAGATTCTAAGCATTGTTGATGCCAGGGAAGAGCCATCCAGCTGGGAGTGGAGCAAGGACCACTGTCAGTGAGATAAGTGTCTTGTTAGGTGAAGGCTCTGCTGTGGTTACAAGGGAGACAAGGTCCCTATTTTCAGGGGCTGCTCAGTCCTCTGGCCAGTACAGGTGTGTCCTCTGCAGCGGAAGGTTGGATCCAGGAGGATGACTCCAGGTGACAAGTTGCTTGCCTGCCTTCCTCCCGTGTTTCTCATTTTCTCTCTCTGTCTCTTTAGTGTGTTGGCCAACACTCTCTCTTAATCTGTCCTGTCCTTTCCTTGTGCCATCTCCCTTCTTAGGACACAGGCAGGCCTGTGAGGTGTGCATCTCCACAGGTTAGGTCTTGAAAGCCCTGGAGTAGTAGGAGGGGCGAAAACCATGCGGGGTAGTGGAGTGCGAGAGTGGAGCAGTGACTGTCAGTGTTGAATCGGTCTCTGTTCAAGTGGGGCTGATGTAGATGGGTGGAAGAGGAGGCAGGATTGAGGCAACATTTCAAGCACCATTAGAACTGTGTGTAGAGATGGCGCATGCTTGGCTTTTGCAGCTGCATTTCCAGAGGAATTGTCCAGGAGCTTGAGCCGGAGGAGAAACTGGCAGAGGTGGATCTGAGCAGCTTGGACATGGTTCTAACCAGACAGGAACAGTCCTCAGCTTTCTGCCTTCTGAACACCTGGCTGTGAGTAAGCGGTCAGTGCTTTCAATTCCTTATCTGTACTCGCTGTAGTTTACTTCACAGGCCTTGTGCTTCCTCCTTGGGTACCGGGCACAGTGGTATTAAGGCTGGGGAAGGGACAGGAGTCTCCTGAGCAAAGTGACTATTTTGGGTGCAGTTACAATGGATCCCTTCTAGTTGCAGATGTATAGTAGTAATAGAAGATGGTTTGATGGCGGGCCGTGGGATATGGGAGATGAAGAGACTACGTGACATTGCAGATGGAGATGCTAATTTGTTTGTTTTTCTCTCCTCTGCTGGGTTTAGTACCAAGGAAAAATAAGTCACATGTCAGAGTCTACTGCCCTCATGCAATGGAAAGTGAGTGAGAGCAGCGAGCCTCTGAGCATTGTTCATGCCAGGCAAGAGCCGTTCATTTGGGAGCCAAGCAGATGCCACTGTCAGTGAGATAAGTGTCTGTTTTGCTGAGGGTTCTGTTATCAGCCAATCTGACTCCAGGTACAGACACCCTGTTAGCTGGGGCTGGTTTGTCAGAAGAGTTTCCTGACTAGCTGGGGAGACAAGGTCCCCATTTTCAGGGGCTTGTCATTGCTCTGTTCACAAGCAGTGTGTCCTCCGCAGGAGAAGGTTGGATCCAGGAGGATGACTCCAGATGGTGAGTTACTTGCCTTTCTCCTGTGTTTCTCTCTCTCTTCTCTAGTGTGTTGGCCAACACTCTTTTTCTCTCTCTCTCTCTGTCTCTGTCCTTGCCTCTCCTTGTGCCGTCTCCCTTCATAGAACAGGGGCAGGAGTGCTAGGTGTGCATCCCCACAGGCTTGGTCTCGGGAGCTATGAACAAGTAGGAGGGGATGAAAATCATGCAGGATAGTGGGCGCCAGAGTGAGGCAGTATCTGTGGATGTTGACTCAGTCTCTGTTCATTGAGTCTGGCGGATATAGATGGAATGGGAGAGGGAGGCAGGGATGAGGACATTCATAGAGCTCTGTGTAATGATGGTCCTTGCTTGGCTTTATTAGTTTGCAGAGGAATTGTCCAGGAGCCCTCGCCGGAGGAGAATATGCAGAAGTGGATCTGAGAAGCCTGGACATCCTTCTAAGGAGACATGAATAGTCCTCGGGTTTCTGCATAACTGGCTGTTCCTCATCTGTACTTGCTGTAGTTTTCTTCACAGGCCGTGTGCTTCCTCCTTGGGTGCAGGGCTCTGTGGCTGGGAGGGCCCAGAATCTGCTCTGCAGAGTGACTATGTTGGGTGCCATTAAGAGGGCCAATGCAGAGAGGAGAAAAGGGGCCTGAACCCTGATTACAGGACAGTCACCCTTTCTTTAGTAAAATACTCCTCCTTCTTTTTACTCGGTGTGGGTGGGGCGGAAGTCCCCAATGTGAAAAGATCTGGAAATGAACAGGTAAGGGAGGATCCTGCTGAGTGTCTCCTTTCGATCAATCCTCCATCTCTCAGCGACACCCTTCCAGACTTACCTTCCTACCTCACCAAGAAAATAACTTTGTGCTCCTAACCAGAAACCAGGGAGAAGGTAGTCTTTTTTTTTTTTTACCAGAAAGGACCCCTCTTCCTTGTGGCGCAGTCCTGTTAGTAGGGTTAGGTGCACCCACGTGCTGGCTCGAATACCACCGCATGTGATTACAACACCTGAACATCAACACATTTCAGAAAGGACCGCCACATCAATCCCTTCGGACGTAGCCCTAGGAATCTCCTCTGTCTATCTCCAAAGAGAGACAAGGCCTGGAATTTGGACACAGCTGAGGAGCTGTCGAATCTCTACAGTTGAACACTCATCAGTGCGGCGGTGTCTTTCTTGTGCACAAGAAAACAAAGGGTCAAAGTTGTGGTTGGTTGAGCGGTGTAAATTGGGCAGGGCAAAGGACTTGCGGAAGGATGAGGTGGAAGTGAGGGTGTGAAAGGGCCCCCACCTCACCTGTTCATTTCTAGACGGTGTGACATTTGCATGGTTGGGCCATTTCTTGGCTTTTTTGAGAAAAGGGGCGAATTTTCCAATGGCTTCCACCATCCCCTTACAGCTGCCCCTTCGCCACACTATGTTGCATCTGACCTGGATAGGTCGCAAGTAAGATTTCACTTCAAATCTCAAAGTCAGTAGAAATAATTGTGGGGGAATTTCCTGTCACTAAGAGAAACAGAAGCTCAAGCCTTCTCAAGGGGTGGGGTGTTGCTCAGCCACAGGCACAAAAAGGCTCCCCTAGTTTAAGCGTGCGAGGGATAAGACGTTACAGCCTCGTTACAGGGCAGTCATTTTGCCGGGCATGTCAAAGTGACCTGTGGTTTAATTTGCTTGGCAAAGGAGACCCAAACCTTCCTTACAGGGTGGCCCTTAAGCCAGGGGCGTTCGAATGGGGCAGAGAGAAAAGCGTTGTAAAGGAGAGACCTCCGTTCCCTCAGGAGGCGTAGTCTCATTGCCCAGCAAGTGCCAGCAGCCCAAGAGGAGCTAGAAAGGGAGACCTGCACCCTTCTCACAGGGATTGGTCAGTGGCAAAGAGCATTCTAAAGGCTAGGTCCTAAGGAGCTCAAAGCCACAGAGACCTTGTGGTGATCTGCGTGTAATGTAATATCTCATTGTAAGGTGATGTGGCCAGCAAGAGTTAATTAACTCACAAACTGACCTTGACCTGTGGCCAAACTTTAAGGACTGGTTAGGAAGATCTGTAAAGGAATTAGAGGTTTGAAATGCAGCCTGCATTGTTAGAAGGGTAAATGTTAGCTCAGGTCTTGTCTATTGCTATAGCTGTGATTCAAAGATCAAAAAAGCAAAATAGGAAGACACTGGAGTGAGATAGCGTTATTGTCTATATCGGGGATGGCAACCTTTCACAAGTGGTGTGCTGAGCCTTCATTTATTCACTCTAAAATTTATTACTGGCATGAAACGTTAATGTTTTTCAGAAGATCTCTTTAGTTTCTATGTCTATATATTATATAACTAGTGTTGTATTGTAAAATAAACAAGGTTTTCAAAATGTTTAAGTAGCTTCATTTAAAATTAAATTAAAATGTTGATCTTACACCGCTGGCCTGCTCAACCCGCTGCTGGTCTGGGGTTCTGTTCCACTAGGCCACCAGCAGCCTGTGCGGGGCCCTGCCCACAGACAGAGGGTAGCTACCTTCTCCCTGGTTCTGGCCCATTCTCTTGCTCTCTCTGCACTGAGCTGAGGGTGGGAGTGGACGGAGCACAGGGCTGGGGCTGAAGGGTCTGGCCCAGGAGCTAGAATGAGGGGGCTCAGGGTTGGGGCAGGAGGTCTGGGTGTGGGGGCACTTACCTGGGCAGCTCCCATTTGGTGTGAGGGGTGCAGGTGGGAATGTGAGTGGGGGTGCAGGAGCTCCCGTTTGGTGCTCGGGGTGGGGATGTGCAGGGGTGCAAGATTCAGGGCAGAGGACTGGGGCCATGTGAGGAGTGCAGGTGTCAGGGCGGGGGCTGGGTATGTGTGGGGTGCCACAGTCAGGGCTGGGGTCAGGGGTGAAGGAGTCAACAGAGGGCTGGGTGTGTAAGAGGAGGTACAGGGCTCAGGGCAGGGGCCTGTGTGTGTGGGGGGTGTCAGGGCTCAGGGCAGAGGGCCTGGGTGACTGCCCCCCTCAGAACCTCCAACCCCCTCTGCTCCTTGTCCCCTAACTACCCCCTCCTGGGACCCCTGCCCCTAACTGCTCCCAGAACCCTATCCCTATCTAAGCCTCCCTGTTCTTGTCCCTGACTGCCCCTAGGAGCCTACCCCTACCTGTCCCTGACTGCCCCAACCCTTATCCGCACCCGAGACAGACCCTGGACTCCCACGCCCCATCCAACCACTCCCCACCCCGACCCGACCCCAGCACTCCCGACCTGTACACCTCCCCTGCTCCTGCCTGCTGCAACCCCTCCACACCCCGCCTCCTGACAACCCCTCTGACTCATCCAACCCCCAGCTCCTTGTCCCCGACCACCTCCTCCAGAGACCCCCACCTAACTGTCCCCTGACCCCTATCCACCCCCACTCCTGACAGACCCAGATTCCCATGCCCCATCCACCCCTGTTCCCTGTCTGCTGCCTCCAGAGTCCCCACCCCTAGCCACCTCCCAGGATCCCACCCCTATCCAACCAACCCTGCTCCCTGTCCCTGACTACCCCACCCCTTACCAAGCCCCCAGCCCCAGATCCCCTTACCATGAGCTGCCAAGCAGAGCCAGCCTATGCTGCCCCATGGGAGTGCACAACCCTGCCCCTCAGAGTGCTGCATGCACGGGGGCAGGGCTCTGGATCAGTGGGGAGCGTCTTTGCCTCCCTGCAGATCCAAACGCTGCCCCACAGGAGCACGCAGCCCTGGACCCAGAGCTCTGTGTGGGAGGCAGGGATCCGGGGGAGGGGCTGGGGGCTTGCTGCGCTAGGCCCGGTGCTCTAGCCCGGGAGTGCGGACCCTGCGGCTTGCTGCGCTGGCAGGATTTTTAATGGCACCCTGGGTCGGCAGGCAGCCGTGTGCCATTGAAAATCGGCTCCCGTGACGTCTTTGGCATGTGGCTGCTGGAGGTTGCTGACCCCTGACCTAGTGTCTCTGTGGCTCCATGATGGAAATAACTAGTGAGACGTGTGGCCATGTGGGGTAATGCACAGAGCAGTTCCTGCATGGAGCTACAGTGACACTGTGGCCATGTGGGGTAATGCGCAGAGCAGTTCCTGCATGGAGCAACAGTGACACCGTGTGGCCACGCAGGGTATTGCACAGAGTAGTTTCTGCATGGAGCAACAGTGACACTGTGTGGCCACGCAGGGTATTGCACAGAGCAGTTTCTGCATGGAGCAACAGTGACACCGTGTGGCCACGCAGGGTATTGCACAGAGCATTTATGTCAGAGGAACAGTGACACCATTACCCTGCGTGGGCACATGGTGTCACTGTAGCTCCATGAAGGAAATGCTCTGTGCATTACCTTCGTGGCCACATGGTATCACTATTCCTCCATGAGAAATGCTCTGTGCATTACCCTGCGTGGCCACATGGCGTCACTGTTGCTCTGTATAGGAACTGTTCTGTGCATTACCCTACGTGGCCACACGGTGTCAATGGTCCTCTGAAAGAAATGCTCTGTGCATTACCCTTCGTGGCCACACGGTGTCACTAGTCCTCCGTGAGAAATGCTCTGTGCATTACCTTTCATGGCCACATGGCGTCACTGTAGCTGCATGCAGGAACTGCTCTGTGCATTACCCTTCGTGGCCACACGATGTCACTGTTGCTCCATGCAGGAACTGTTCTGAGCATTACCCTGCGTGGCCACACGGTGTCACTGTAGCTCCATGCAGGAACTGCTCTGTGGATTACCCTGCGTGGCCACATGGTGTCACTGTTCCTCTGAGATAAATGCTCTGTGCATTACCCTGCGTGGCCACCTGATGTCACTGTTGCTCCATGCAGGAACTACTCTGTGCATTACCTTGCGTGGCCACACGGTGTCACTGTTCCTCTGAGAGAAATGCTCTGTGCATTACAATGCATGGCCACACGATGTCACTGGAGCTACATGCAGGAACTGTTCTATGCATTACTCTGCGTGGCCACACGATGTCTCTGTAGCTCCATGCAGGAACTGTTCTGTGCATTACTCTGCGTGGCCACATGGTGTCACTGTTCCTCTGAAATATTCTGTGCATTACCCTCCATGGCCACACAGTGTCTCTGTTACTCCGTGAGATATGGTCTGTGCATTACCCTTCGTGGCCACATGGTGTCACTGTAGCTCCACGCAGGAACTGCTCTGTGTATTAAAAAGAAGCAGCAAGCTGCAAGGTAAACAAGCAAGAAGCCAGCAGCCAAACACTAGCCAACAGGCAATTTTCAGCCAATTAAGCCAAAATCAATCTCAGTTTCTCTGTTTTTCCCATGTGTTTGGAGTGTCTGATGCTTTGTGCATTACTGTGACAGGTCACCATGAGTGCCACAGTGGGCCTGAGGGAAATGCTTTCTTATCACTGTCCCTTCATAAGGGAAACGGGTTGTGTATTACTTGGAGTGCCCACCCAGTGTCACTGTTGCTCTAGGAGGAAAATGCCTTCTGCATCCCCCCATCTGGTATCACTGTTGCTCCATTAGGAAATGCTTATCTGTCGTGGCCACTCTTGTCCCTGTGCGGTCCCTGGGGGGAACCCCCTTCAGTGAGACAGCCTTTGTCAGGGTTCCACTCTCTCTTGGGTGTTCAGCCCCTCCACCTCCTGGAACTGCACCACTCTGAGCCTTAGCACACCCGTCTCTTGCTATGGGCCCCCTCAGGGAATCCACTTGCTCTGGACTGCCAGGGCCTCCTCACCCCCGAAGGGGTTGATGCAACCCTGTTCTCTAGCCCGGGTGACACTCAGCCAGCGTAACACAGGAGGTTTATTGAGCTTTTAGACCCAACATAGGAAACTCTCAGAGCCTTAGGCCTGGCCTCCTCAGCACAGCACATCCAAGTCTCCCCTGCATCCAGGGGCTCTGTCTAATCTCTGTCTCTCAGTCCTGAACCCCTGCTTCCCAGCTGGGCATTTTGATATCAGGGGCCCCACGCCGTGCCTCTTTCAATGGTCTTCTCTCTTGGTAAACTGGGTCACCTGGGCCTCCTCTCCTCTCCTCCAGCCCCCACTGGCTGGAAGTGGCTGTTGGGCTGTGGTTATAGTACCCCAGTGACCTATTGTCTTCCTAGTGGCTAGAACTGGTTGGGACTCCTGAGCTGGGCCTCTGGGTTGCCAGTCGCTGGGGTATCCATTCTCCAGGCCATCAGTTGGGGCCTCAAGTTCCCTCACTGGTCCTCTGTAACAAAAACTCCCTCTGGCCTCGTCTAGTTAACACAGTAACACCCAGGAAACTGAGTCACACGCCGTCTGCATGCAAACCATTGGAAAAAACAAGAGCCAAACCAGAAAATCTCACTTTGTTACACACTTATCATTCAACGGTGCTGTCTGCTGTGGCAACCGGGACATGTGCTGCAGGAAGTGGGGCTACTTCAATGAGACCCTGTCCCACATCCTGTGTGGATGTCAGCACTACTCTGGAGCCTGCCGGTAATGCCACAGTGCCATCCAGAACGGGGTGGTGAAAGCCATCCCGCCGTCCTGGGAAGCTCACCATCGACCCGCCATCCTCGGCACGGACAGCCAACTGTGACCCAACATCGTGATGGATACGGAAAGAAGATTCTCATGGTGGGCGTCATGGTGCCGTTCGACACTGGCAGTACCAGGTAGAGTAATTGAGAACACCGGTCAGGAAAATAACCCACTTCCTTCTTTCCTTGACAAATCAAGGGATTCACCCCACCCATGTACTTAGTATTGGTATAGTGCAGGGTCAGCAACCTGTGGCATGTGAGCAGATCTTTAATGGCACACTGCTGCCCGCCAGTCCCAAGGACATAAAGCCAGTGAGGGGCAGAGCCTGCACCCCCGAGAGAGGAGCCACCTCAGTGGCCTGGCCATGGGCTCCTCGTCCCCTCACCTGGCGAGGCCCTGCCCGGGGCGTGGAGGGCCAGCTCACCTGAGCCACCTTGGTATAGTTGGCTATGGTGGATTGGCAGCGTTCTGGGAAGCAGGTTTGCTGCTGGACCTGGACCCGACTCCCGACAGCAGGAAGGGGAGCAGGGATGGTGGAGGTGGGAGGCTGGCAGCAGCAGCGACAGCTGCTGGCGTCCCTGGGAGGCGCCCAGCTGCAGCCATGGCTTGGTACCTGCTGTTCATGAGCTGGGAGGAGCAGAGAGCTCAGTGGCCCGGTGGTGCTGAGCATGTAGCAGGTGTGGGCGAGTGGGGTGGTGGTGGCCAGAGAGCCCTGGGGTGAGGAGCTCGCATACTGCGGGGTTATGTGCCGCCAGGGCAGCTCCTCCAGACACAGCCAGAAGGGACTCTCTTGCCACAGGCGCTAGTTGCGCTTGTGCAGTGTGCCATGGGGCTCGAGTGGGTGAGCTGGCTGGGGCCGCAGGAGTGAGAGCCCTGTTCCTGAGTCCCCCCACCCACCCAACCCTCTGCCCAGAGCCCGCACACACACACACCCAGCCCCTGCCTGACCCCCACACCCACCCAGCCCTCTGCCCAGAGTCCCGCACACACCAGGCCTGTGCTCTGCACGCACCCCAGGCCCCTCCTGAGCCCCCTCATACACACCCAGCCTTCTGCCTGACTGCTTCACCCCACCCATGACCCCAGCCTGACTCTGGCACCCCACATCCCCATTCACCCCCACCCTCAGCACCAAATGGGAGCTCCTGCACACACCCTTACACACATTCCCGCCTGTACACCTCACACCAAATGGAAGCTGCCCAGGTAAGTGCCCCACACCCAAACCTCCTGCCCCAATCCTTAGCCCCCTCCCTCATTTTATCTCCTGGCCAGACCCTTCACCCTCATCCTGTGCTCAGTGCATTCCCACTCTCAGCTCAGTGCAGAGAGGAAGAGAATGGGCCAGAACCAGGGAGAAGGTAGCTACCCGCTGTATGTGGGGAGGACCAGGACTCCAGACTGGCAGCGAGCTGAGTGGGTCTGGCAGCAGGGATGTCAGCTGGCAGGAGCCCGCAGATGGAACCCCTGAGCGGCAGTGGGCTGAGCTGCTCAGCCTGCTGCGGGTCTAGGGTCCTCGCCAGTGGCCCCACCCAGACAGCTGCTAGTCTGCGATTCTGGCTGCCTGACTATTGCCAGCCGGGGTCCCGACCACAGGCCTCGCTCAGCCCATTGCTGGCCTAGGTGAAAAGAACCCCAGACTAGAAGTGGGTTGAGCGGGCCAGCGGCGTAAGATCAACATTTTAATTTAATTTAAAATTAAGCTTCTTAAACATTTTGAAAACCTTGTTTATATTATTTAACTAAACTATTGTTGTATTGTAAAAGAGAGACTTATAGAGACCTTCTAAAAAACATGAAAAAGTATTACCAGCACTCGAAACCTTAAATTAAAATGAAGACTCGGCACACCACTGCTGAAAGGTTGCTGACCCCAGGTATAATCAATGACTTGGACTCTGGATACATTCTATGGGTGGTGTACCTGAGATCACTTACCCACTGTGGTTTTAAAAATGCCCGCACCCCAATCTGGGTCTATGGCGATTGTGTTATGTATGTATCTTATGAACCTTGTAACCGACACTTGTAATCCCTCAGAACCTAAGCCTGACCGCAGCTGTACAGTGCCTTCCTTCTTAATGTTTAAAATCATACTTACACAAGTTACCTTCTACACTCTCATTGGCTATTTAACATTTTTATTGAAGTTATTTTAATTAAAATAGACAAAATGTAGATATGGTTGTTGGGGACGCACTTGGCATAATCCAGGTAACTCAAAGGATGGAAGGCCATGAGAGCTGATGAAGTCCTCTTGCTCTGAGCCATAGTGTACCAACTCTCCATGTTTGACCCCGAGTTGCTCTTGTGAAAGGGCTACTCCTTCTAGAAGAAAGAAACTAGTAAGAACCGGTTAGTAGCTAGGCAGACTTGGTTCTGGGCGGGTAATGTTCATGTCATAAACATTGTAACAAGTTACTGTTTTGGTTAAAGTATAAAGGTATGTGAGTTCTTTGTTTTACGGTTTTGATTTGAGCCCTGTGTGGCTCCTGATGCCTATTTGAGATCTCAAATAAAGTTCTGTTTGCTTCTCCATCCTGGTGTGTCCTTTTGGTGCGGTGCACACGAACATGAACTCAACCACTGCCACCTTGGGCACTGAGTGCGGCAACAGTTTAGTCAAAGCCAGATGACAATTACTTAGGGGTGTTATTGTAAGTTACTATAAAAGGGCTGCACTAGCTGGAGCTGAACGCGTATCATCACCACCTCTCCCCACATGCTCCAGGTACTGGCTCCATGACTTGGGATGAACAAGAAAAAGGATGGTACATTGTGAGAGGGACCCAGAGGCTTTCAGAGCTGACAAGCCAGGGCAGGAGATGGCTGCTCCCAGGTATGAGGGTGATGGGGCCCATTAAGGTATCTGGATAGAAAAGGCAGGGGCAAAAGCATGTGGTGGGGCACAGCTGAGGCTGAACATTAACTGCCAGGGGTGAGGAGGGCAATAAATCATCCCCCCCGGGCCCCCAGACTGGGCATCGTCTGAGCAGGAGGCCTTTCTATGGCTGCCCTGGTTAGGGGCAACCTTGAGCGCCATACGCCAGGGACCCGCCCTGCCCTGCTGGGCTTCTCTACCCTCAGCGGGGCAGCCGCAGGGAGCGGGAAGGCTGGGCAGTGCCGCCCTGCTGGGCCCAGAACCTGATCTGCTGCCTGGTGTGTCGCCTCCCTGCATTGGTGCAGTGACTGCGGGGGCCCTGCCCCCTCCAGAGGAGAAGGACCATTGTACCCACATGGGCCAGTGCCCTGGGTGTGTCCCTCAGCCCCACACGTGGGGGGGGGAATGAGCTTGGGAAGCCCCCTGGGGCAGTGTCCGGTGTCCTGCCCCCCAGCTGCCGCAGTGACCCCGGGGGGGGGTCTCCACTATTTGGGCAGCGACCCCCTCCAGGGGAGTTTCTGGCCCAGTCAGGGCAGCGTGAGGGCGCAGCGACTTCAGCGGGTGCCACTGAGCATGCGCCGGGCGTTGTCGCGTGCCGCGCAGTCCCAACCCAGGCGGCCGCCGCCGATCCGCTTCCTGGGTGTGAGCCGGTGACTCTGTGTCCGCAGGGCAGGGCCAGGCTGGGCTCGGCGGCGGTCGCGCCCGATCCTGGCGCGCCGGACCAAGTGACATGGGCCCAGTGCCGGGTGGAGGAGTCGCGGTGCGCGTGGGGTCGGCCTGCTCACTGATTGGCGGAGAGACCCGGGGGCAGCTGGCGCGTGGGCGGATTGAGACTCCCGAGTCGGGGTGGGGAGGGCAGAGGGTGTGAAATGGGGCGGTCAGGCGGGGTCTGGAAAATCAGATGGGGAGGGCCAAAGGGTGTGAAATGGGGTCAGGTGGGGAGGGCAGAGGGTGTGAAATGGGAGTCGGGGGCTGGAAAATCAGCTGGGGAAGGGCCAAAGTGTGTGAAATGGGGTCAGGTGGGGAGGGGCAGAGGGTGTGAAATGGGGTCAGGGGCAGACTGGTTCAGTGCCAGTTTCATACCTGGGTAGGTTTTGGCGGGTGTCTGGAATGGGCACCACGGACACACATTCATGTGTCTCCCCACGTGGTGTCTGTCTAGGTTTTGACTTGGGTTTGTTGGATCTGTGCTGCAGGCAACTGAAAATAAGGACTGTCATAGGTCTCACCCCCACTTAGAGCTGTTGGGTTCCAAAATGGGGACCTGCATTGACTCCCCTAAACTAAAATCCTAGTTTAGATCTGGTAAAAGCTGCCACCACCCAATAATGTACGTGTATTGGGATACAGTCCTTCCCCAAAATCCTTGGGGAGCCCAAGAGCCCCAAATCCATGGAGTTCTTACACCTAGGAGAAATAAACCCTTCCTCCCCCCTCCCTTTTCCTAGGAGAGATACCGGGATTCAACTACAGAGGGATGTCTCCTCCTCTCTCCTCCCCTTTCCCTGAGAATTCACCCAAGGAAAGATCAACCAAGGCCTTAACACAGATTCAAACCTAAATTTCAACCCAAAGGGAAACAAACCATTTCCCTCCTCCCCTCTCCTAGTGCTTAGGAGAGATACCTAATTTAAACTCCTTGAATCAAGAACTCACTCTTCCCCCTCCTTCCATTGAATTTCCACAAGAGAAGGAATTAACCAAGTCCAAAGAAAAGAAAATAATTTATTAAAAGAACAAAAAAAAAAAAAAAAAGAAAGTACACCATCGCTGTCATACCAGGATGCAAAAATACAGGGTCTAACTTATCAATCTCTGGAGAGAATTCCCCCTCCTTTCTTTCTCAGTAAAAGCAAAGTAACAGTAAACAGAAATCAAGAATTTCCTTCAGCAAACACACAATTGCAAATGTAGAAATTAAATTATAAGACTAATCCGCCTTTCTAATTAATACTCGCTATTGGATAGTAGGAATGACTCCAGGAGAACTTGGAGACATGACTGGCCTCGCTTAGATCCAAAGAGAGCATGAACACTTGCACAAAGAACACAGACAAAGGCTTCCCTCCACAGAGATTTGAAATTATCTTGTCCCTGATTGGTCCTCTGGTCAGGTGTTCCTCAGGTACTGCATGTTAACCCGTTACTGGTAAAAGAGACCTTAACCGTTAACTGTCTGTTTATGACACGCCCCCCCCAAATTGCAGACAGTGGGGGAACCACACTGGCGGTGATTTCCTTCTAGAACTTTAAAATAAACAGATTAATAAAACACATGCACTATTACATATACTACTAAGTATGTAAACAACAAGATATTTGACATTCAAGAACACTTTTTAACCATTTAAAGGGGTGTGTGCTGAATAGTGTCCTTTGTAGGAACATGAGATGTGTTATGACTCCCCTGCCCTCTGGATGTAAGGGCTGTGTCACGAATAGAAAGAAGAGGTGACCCCTGAATACTGTCCCCTGCAGAAAGAAAGGGTGAGTCGTGAATTGCAGTCCCCCCAGAAACAAAGGGTGTATTCTGAATACTGTCTCCTCAGAAACAAGAGGTGTATCCTGAATAATGTCCCCTCCAAAAACAAAGGGTGTATTGTGAATTGCAGTCCCCCTAGAAACAAGAAGTGTATCCATGAATAATGTCCCCCAGAGAACAAGGGTGTGTCGTGAATTGTAGTCCCACCCGAAACAAATGGTGTATCCTGAATAATGTCCCCCCACCCAGAAACAAAGGATGAGTCGTAAATTGGAGTCCCTCCAGAAACAAAGGGTGTGTCCTGAATTCTAGTCCCAGCAGAAATAAAGGGTGTACCCTGAATACTGTCCCACCAGAAACAAGAGGTGAATCCTGAATAATGTCCCCTCCAAAAACAAAGGGTGTGTCGTGAATTGCACTACCTCTAGAAACAAGAAGTGTATCCTGAATACTGTCCCCTCCAGAAACCCAGGGTGAGTCGTGAATTGTAGTCCTACCAGAAACAAAGGGTGAATCATGAATGAATCATGAATGTTTCCCAAAGTAACAAGAGGTGTATCCTGAATGATGTCCCCTCCAGAAACAAAGGGTGTGTTGTGAAATGCAGTCCCCCCAGAAACAAAGGGTGTGTCGTGAATTGCAGTCCCCCCAGAAACAAGAGGTGTATCCTGAATAGTGTCTCCCCAGAAACAAGAGGTGTATCCTGAATAATGTCCCCTCCAGAAACAAAGGGTGTGTTGTGAAATGCAGTCCCCCCAGAAACAAAGGGTGTGTCGTGAATTGCAGTCCCCCCAGAAACAAGAGGTGTATCCTGAATAATGTCCCCTCCAGAAACAATGGGTGTGTCCTGAGTTGTAGTCCCCCCAGAAACAAGAGGTGTATCCTGAATACTGTCTCCCCAGAAACAAGAGGTGTATCCTGAATACTGTCTCCCCCAGCAACAAAGGGTGTGTCGTGAAATGCAGTCTCCCCAGAAACAACGGGTGAGTTGCAAATTGGAGTCCCGCCCAGAAACAAAGGGTGTGTCCTGAATTGTAGTCCCACCAGAAACAAGGGGTGTATCCTTAATAGTGTGCCCCCAGAAACAAGAGGTGTATCCTAAATAATATCCCCTCCAGAAACAAAGGATGTGACCTGAATTGTAGTCCCTGCAGAAACAAGGGGTGGTCCTGAATCATGTCCCCTCCAAAAACAAAGGGTGTATCGTGAATTGCACTACCCCTAGAAACAAGAAGTGTATCCTAAATACTATCTCCCCAGAAACAAGAGGTGTGTCATGAATTTCAGTCTCCTCAGAAACAAGAAGTGTAACCTGAATACTGTCCCCCCAGAAAGCAAGCGTGAGTCGTGAATTGGAGTCCCACCAGAAACAAGGGGTGTATCCTGAATAATGTCCCCTCCAGAAACAAAGGGTGTGTTGTGAATTGTAGTCTCCCCAGAAACAAGAGGTGTATCCTAAATACTGTCTCCCCAAAAACAAGAGGTGTGTCCTGAGTTGTAGTCCCCCCAGAAACAAGGGGTGTGTCGTGAAATGCTGTCCCCCCAGAAACAAAGGGAGAGTCGTGAATTGGAGTCCCCCCAGAAACCAAGAGTGTGTCCTGAATTATAGTCCTACCAGAAACAAGGGGTGTAGCCTGAATAATGTCCCCTACAAAAACAAAGGTTATGACCTGAATTGTAGTCCCCCAGAAACAGAATGTGTTGTGAATTGCAGTCCCCCCAGAAACAAGAGGTTTAATCTGAATAATGTCCCCTCCAGAAACAAAGGGTGTGTCGTGAATTGCAGTCCCCCTAGAAACAAGAAGTGTATCCTGAATAATGTCCCCCCGGAGAACAAGGGTGTGTCGTGAATTGTAGTCCCACCTGAAACAAATGGTGTATCCTGAATAATGTCCCCCCACCCAGAAACAAAGGATGAGTCGTAAATTGGAGTCCCTCCAGAAACAAAGGGTGTGTCCTGAATTCTAGTCCCAGCAGAAATAAAGGGTGTACCCTGAATACTGTCCCACCAGAAACAAGAGGTGAATCCTGAATAATGTCCCCTCCAAAAACAAAGGGTGTGTCGTGAATTGCACTACCTCTAGAAACAAGAAGTGTATCCTGAATACTGTCCCCTCCAGAAACCGAGGGTGAGTCGTGAATTGTAGTCCTACCAGAAACAAAGGGTGAATCATGAATGAATCATGAATGTTTCCCCCAGTAACAAGAGGTGTATCCTGAATAATGTCCCCTCCAGAAACAAAGGGTGTGTTGTGAAATGCAGTCCCCCCAGAAACAAAGGGAGAGTCGTGAATTTGAGTCCCCCCCGAAACAAAGGGTGTGTCCTGAATTGTAGTCCTACCAGAAACAAGGGGTGTATCCTGAATAATGTCCCCTCCAGAAACCCAGGGTGAGTCGTGAATTGTAGTCCTACCAGAAACAAAGGGTGTATTCTGAATAATGTCCCCTCCAGAAACAATGGGTGTGTCCTGAGTTGTAGTCCCCCCAGAAAAAGGGGTGTATCCTGAATACTGTCTCCCCAGAAACAAGAGGTGTATCCTGAATCATGTCCCCTCCAGAAACAAAGGGTGTGTCGTGAATTGCAGTCCCCCCAGAAACAAGAGGTGTATCCTGAATAGTGTCTCCCCAGAAACAAGAGGTGTATCCTGAATAATGTCCCCTCCAGAAACAAAGGATGTGACCTGAATTGTAGTTCCTGCAGAAACAAGGGGTGGTCCTGAATAATGTCCCCTCCAAAAACAAAGGGTGTATTGTGAATTGCACTACCCCTAGAAACAAGAAGTGTATCCTAAATATTATCTCCCGAGAAACAAAGGGTGTGTCGTGAAATGCAGTCCCCCCCCAGAAAGAAAGGGTGTGTCGTGAATTGCAGTCCCCCCAGAAACAAGAGGTGTATCCTGAATAGTGTCTCCCCCAGAAACAAAGGGTGTGTTGTGAATTGTAGTCCACCAGAAACAAAGGGTGAATCATGAATAGTGTCTCCCCAGAAACAAGAGGTGAAGCCTGAATAATGTCCCCTCCAGAAACAAAGGGAGAGAGTCCTGAATTGGAGTCCCCCCAGAAAAAAGGGTGTGTCCTGAACTGAAGTCCCAGCAGAAACAAGAGGTGTATCCTGAATAGTGTCTCCCCCAGAAACAAAGGGTGTGTCCTGAATTGTAGTTCCACCAGAAACAATGGGTATATCCTGAATAGTGTCTCACCAGAAACAAAAGGTGTATCCTGAATAATGTCCCCTCGAGAAACAAAGGATGTGACCTGAATTGTAGTCCCCGCAGAAACAAGGGGTGGTCCTGAATAATGTCCCCTCCAAAAACAATGGGTGTGTTGTGAATTGCACTACCCCTAGAAACAAGAGGTGTAACCTGAATACTGTCTCCCCCAGAAACAAAGGGTGAGTCGTGAAATGCAGTCCCCCCAGAAACAAAGGGAGAGTCGTGAATTTGAGTCCCCCCAGAAACAAAGGGTGTGTCCTGAATTGTAGTCCTACCAGAAATAAGGGGTGTATCCTGAATAATGTCCCCTCCAGAACCAAAGGGTGTGTCGTGAATTGCAGTCCCCCCAGAAACAAGGGGTGTGTCCTGAATACTGTCTCCCCAGAAACAAGAGGTGTGTCCTGAATCATGTCCCCTCCAGAAACAAAGGGTGTGTTGTGAATTGTAGTCTCCCCAGAAACAAGAGGTGTATCCTAAATCATGTCCCCTCCAGAAACAAAGGGAGAGAGTCCTGTATTGCAGTCCCCCCAGAAACCAAGGGTGTGTCCTGAGTTGTAGTCCCACCAGAAAGAAGAGGTGTAACCTGAATACTGCCACCCCCAGAAACAAGAGAGGTGTCATCAATAGTAGTCCTCCTCGGAACAAGGAGTGTGTCCTGAATAGTGTCCCCTCCAGAAACAAGAGAGGTGTCACAAATTCCGTCCCCACTGGAAACGAGAGGTGTGACACGAATAATGTCCTTGCAGAAACAAGATATCTGTCATCAATATCAGTCCTGGGAACAAGGGGTGTGTACTGAATAGTGTCCCCTCTGGAAACAAGAGTTGTGTCCTGAATACTAACCCTACATAAACAAGAGGTGTGTCATCAATAGTATGCCTCATGGGAACACGAGGTGTGTCCTGAATCCTGTCCTGTTGAGAAACAGGGATGTTTCTTGCCCTTATGGCTTGTAAAAAGTGATATTAGAAGCAATAGGGCATGGCTCGCTGGTGCCCTCTGTATCAGTGCCCCTGTGCTTGGCGCAGCTCCATGCAAAGCTGGTCATGGGAACCTCTTGTCTGCTGTGCAGAGGGCAGGGGCTGATGTTTGGGGGGTGTGACAGGCATCTGTGATGTTGCCTCTGGGTTATGAGTAGCAGATGCTGAGTGCTGTTGGTGGACTCAACAAACCTTCTGATTAGTGAGCTCTCTGCTTAAAGTGAGAGTGTGCTGTCTCTCTCATTCCCCGAACACACACAGCCTCTCTCTTTCACATACATGGTTGGACTGTTATAGTCTCTACTATTTTATTTTTTCAACAGAAGTAATATTTGTACTGTGCATATCAAGGATTACAGTACTCTTAGTTTATTTGTTTCTGTGGTCCGTGCATTTCATAATTTTACTACGCTAAGAATTAAAGTTAAAGTAGAAGTGAGTTCTAAAATGCCTCACCTGGCCATGGCTTGCATAATTGTCATTCATGATTTAAAACAACAACGATAGAGCACAATATGATAAAAGTCCGGCAATCAAATAAAAGTATCCTGCTAGAACATAAATTCTGCTTCAACGCACAACTTTAGACACTGCAACTGAAGGTTGCTTATTTTCAAATTGTATTTTTAGTGATCTCTGCAAAAGACCTTAACACTTGTATGAAAATAAATGTAGTTCCATGTATAATCCTAATAGCCATGATGGAATCAAATGTTAGTGAGTCATGTACGTGATTTTTGATAGGTAAACATAAATGCAAAAATATTTAGAGACATTAATTTCCTTTCTTAATAAAAGAGAAAACAACACAGTAATAATGTTTTTTTTAGTGAATGGTTTTCACTGTGCTAAAGTATTTATTTAATTTTGACTAGATAATGGCAGTAAATGCAGAGTGTGTGTTAAGCGGATTTTAAGCAGAGTTTGTTTATTTTTTCAATTTGTATATATCTGTATTAAAGCTAGTGTACAAAATATGAAACTTGTGTTTCTGATATCTTTGTTAAAGCTCCAGAACCGACACCGTGATGCTTGGAAGTGGGACTGGCTTGCTGTATTATCTCCTGATTGGTGTAAACTTACATAGATACAATACTCCTGCCAGCTAAATCCTTATTCTTTAATTGAAACAGATACAAAGTCCAATTAAAGGCACATTTTCAGTTTATTTATTTAAGTTATTATGTGGCAGAAACCTGGAGTTTTCAGGTGCTCAACTAGCCCCTGGAATCATCATTAAAATTGCCTCACTGCCTCAATATGAAATGTTGCCTCTGGTGAGCCATGAGCGGCCAGAGGGCTGTGGGCAATGGAAAGTTCAGGCCCCTGTTTGACAGCCTGAAGTTGGCATTGAGCTGCATGACGAGTGCCAGGCAGCACAAGCTGCAGCAGCAGTGGAGGCGTAAGGGTGGCAATATGCTATGTGACCCTTGTTGTCTGTGATGCTGCTGAGGGTGGTGGCATTGCCTTAAGACAGAGATCGACAAACTATGGCCCGTGGGCCATATGTGGCATGTGGATCCCTCCTGCCCAGCCCCTGAGCTCCTGGCCTGGGAAACTAGCCTCTGGCCGTCCCCTGCTGTCCCTACTGCTGTGCAGCCTCAGCTCGCCCTGCTGGTGGTGCAATGCTGTGGGTGGCAAGCAGGGCCAGCTTTAGGAACTATGGGGCTCAATTTGAATACCTGGCAGTGGTCTGGGTGTTTGGCTGCACTTTGGCGGTGGGCCGTTCACTTGCTCCTGGTCTTTTGTGGCACTGAAGGACCCATCAACGAAATACTGCCGAAGACTGATAGCGAGTGAAGGAGCTGCCACTGAAATGCTACTGAAGATCTGGCCCACTGTACGATGAGTAAAAAAATTAAAAAGGTTTGTAACTTAGGTGCTGTTCTTTAGGGCATGGGGCTCTCTTAGGTGTGGGGCCCGATTTGGGAGAACTGAGATATCTCTTTCAGCAACCCCCAAGTGCACCTACTGTGGAGTCCCATACTCTCTGCAGGTAGAATTTTCTTTTTAGGAATCTGAAATATGGTAATTATAGTGTTACCTGGTGGTAGAGTTTGAATCTTCTATAGATTTGCATTGTAAGAAGAAAGGTTGATCACTACATCCAGAGGAACAGTGCTTCCTGCTGTCAAGCTAGAAATGAACTAAAGAGTTTCTGTGGCACCTGAGTCTGTATTTATAGCTGCCTTTGGCTTCTAAGGCATGCTGGGAAATGGAGGGGTGGAGCTTAGGCAGTATATAAGCTGGTGTATTGTCACCTGAAGTCATTCAGCTTTGTGGTGGTCCAAAGAGATGTGCCTAGGTGCTTCTATGGGTGTTTTTAGTCATGGTGAGTATTGATACAGGGTAAAGATGACATGTATTTGTCGTTAATGTACTGTTTTCCTTGTCTTATTGCTGTGTAATGTGTTTTTATTTCATTTCAGGTTGTTTATAGTGTGTTTGATTTATGATTTTTATTTTCATTGGGAGGAAGACATTGGGGTTGTTTCTGATAGAGCATCTGTTAAACACCTGTATCCAGTACCAGTGGCACATCTGTGGTGTTGGACTGGTGTAGAAGAATTGCAGTATTCTGTTTGGGTTAGGTGGGGACCGGTCTGAGGAAACTGTAATATTTAGTAAGAGTTTTGTGTCTTAACCTTATGTATTTTGTCATAAGCCTTCTTCATATTTGCAGCTGTATCCAGATCTGGTATGAAGTTGTCTTGTGACATGAAAGGTTGTGAATATTTTTATTTTTGACTGTCATGCTGGTGCTGTATGTTTGTGAGTGATTTCAACATAGGGGAGCGAAGGCCTGTCTACTGAGGCAAAGGGGATGTTGAGAGGGGGAGCTTCTGTCCAATTTCCAAACATCAGTATATGCGAAAGGGTTTGATGGTCAGAAGCATTTGTGATGTTGAGGCTCTTTCATTACTTATGGGAGTTCTGTAAAGTTTGTCCATTCTTAATGGGCTTGTGAGTGGTGGGTGGGTGCTTGTTGTATGGAGATTGATTGATTGCTGGCAGCTTGACCTGTCTGTAACTAGAGATGCTCCATTCTCAATTCCCCTCTCTTACACAGCAGTGGGTTTGCATGATAGGTCACCAATTCATCACTGTGTTCTCCTCTACATGGGTGTGGTTTTCTGAGGAGGATGTGAGCATCCTAGTTAGCGACAGGCCCCTGTAGTGTAGGGAAAGGGAGAGGGGCATGAGTGTGTAGAGGTGTAGCTATTTTCTGTGTGGATGAGTGTTTGGGGTGGGGTGCTCTGAGGGGTGGGGTAGAATTAGTAGTAGGTGTTCCTTCTCAAGGAAGCAGTATGTAGGTGAGGTCATCTTTCATATTGTGCTGTTAGGAGCTTTGTGAGTTGAGTTTATAACTGAGGTTTGCTGTCAGACTTTTTTATTTGTAGATGTGTCAAGACTACTTGGTACAGGATCTGATTCCATGGAGGGTCGTGACTACGTCTCCTTGATAGTCATGACATCGCTGTATGGCTATTGATGTATGGCAGCGAAGGCCCTTGGAGAAAGGAAAAGACCTTCTTGAGAGCAGGAGTGGCCGTCAAAGTTAAGTATCTCCTGAATGGTTTGATGGTCAGAAGTATTTGAGCCGTTGAGGATCCTTGTTTAGGGATGGGAGTCCTCTACACTCTGCCCATTCTTAATGGGTGCATTAGGGAGTTTACTGTACGGAGGGAGTGTGCACCTTCCTTGGAGGAAGGTCGATCGCTGCGAGAGTGACCCATCTGTAACTAGAGATGCTCCGTTCTCAGTTCTTTTTTTCTTGCACGGCATTGGGTTTGCATGATAGGTCCCCACTTCATCTTTTCTCCATCTTCTACCTGGTTGTGGTTTTCCGAGGAGGATGTGAGCATCCTAGTTAGTGATGGTCCCCTGTCGTGGTGGGACGTGGGGAGGGCCAGCAATATGTGGATGAGAGTGTCTAGGGTGGGTGGGTGCTTCTGTGAGTGGAGTGTAATGTGTAGTAGGTATTCCTTCTCTTCAGGAAGCAATATGGAGGGGAGGTTATTTTTCATATTGTGCAGTTAGGAGCTTTGTGAGTTGAGTTTATAACTGAGGTTTGCTGTCAAACATTGTTTTCATTTGCAGATGTGTGAAGACTACTTGGTACAGGATCTGATTCCATGGAGGGTCGTGACTACGTCTCCTTGACAGTCATGACATCGCTGTATGGCTATTGATATATGGCAGCGAAGGCCCTTGGAGAAAGGAAAAGACCTTCTTGAGAGCAGGAGTGGCTGTCAAAGTTAAGTATCTTGTGAATGGTTTGAAGGTCAGAAGTATTTGAGCCGTTGAGGATCCTTGTTTAGGGATGGGAGCCCTCTACACTCTGCCCATTATTAATGGGTGCATTAGGGAGTTTATTGTACAGAGGGTGTGCACTTTCCTTGGAGGAAGGTCGATCGCTGCGAGAGTGACCCATCTGTAACTAGAGATGCTCCGTTCTCAGTTCTTTTTTCTTGCACGGCACTGGGTTTGCATGATAGGTCACCACTTCATCTTTTCTCCATCTTCTACTTGGTTGTGGTTTTCCGAGGAGGATGTGAGCATCCTAGTTAGAGATGGTCCCCTGTCGTGGTGGGACGTGGGGAGGGCCAGCAATATGTGGATGAGAGTGTCTAGGGTGGGTGGGTGCTTCTCTGAGTGGAGTGTAATGTGTAGTAGATATTCCTTCTCTTCAGGAAGTGGTATGGAGGTGAGGTCATCTTTCATACCGTGTAGTTGGGTGCTTTGTGAGTTGGTTTTTCAGTTAAGCTTTGTTTGTATTTGCAGATGCTTCCAGATCTGGTATCGTGTCGTGTTATTCTGTGGAGGATTGTGACTACATCTGTTTGAGTGTCACTGCACTGCCGTACAGATGTCGACGTATGGGCGGGAAGGTCTCTGAAGACAGGAAAAGAAGATATTGAGAGTGGGAGTGGCTGTCAAAGTTAAGTATTTGCTGACGCCTTTGATTGTCAGAAGTATTTGAGATGTTGAGGCTTCTCGTTTATGGATGGGAGTCCTCTAAACTGTGTCTGTTCTTAATGGGCACGTAAGGGGTGGGTGGTAGCTTGTTGTATGGAGGGAGGGAGTGTGTGTTTTGCATGGACGAAAATTGATTGCTGGGAGAGTGACCCATCTGTAACTAGAGATGCTCTGTTCTCAGTTCTTTTTTCTCACGTGGTACTGGGTTTGCATGGCAGTTCACCACTTCATCCTTTATACGTCTTCTACATGGTTGTGGTTTTCTGAGAAGGATGTGAGCATCCTAGTTAGCGAAGGGCTGCTGTTGTGGTGGGATGTGGGGAGGGCCAGTAATATGTGGATGAGTGTCTGGGGTGGGTGGGTGCTTGTCTGTGTGTGGGGGGTGTAATTTGTAGTAGATATTCCTTTTCTTCAGGAAGCAGTATGTAGTTGAGGTCCTCTTTTGAAGTGTGTAGCTGTGCATTTTGTGAGTAGGTTTGCAGTTGACCTTTGTTTGTATTTGCAGATGCATGCAGATCTGGTATCGTGTCGTGTCATTCTGTGGAGGGTTGTGACTACATCTGTTTGACTGTCACTGCATTGCTGTATAGATGTCGATGTATGGGAGCGAAGGCCCATGTACAAAGGAAAAGGCGATCAGGAGTGGCTGTCAAAGTTAAGTATCTGCTGGAGGTTTGATGGTCAAAAAGTATGTGTGCTGTTGAGGCTGTAGGATGGGAGTCCTCTGAAGCCTGCCTGTTTGTAATGGGTTCATGAGGCAACTCATTGAATAGGAGTGGGAGTTTTCTGTGGAGGAAGTTGACTGATGGAAGAGTGACCTGTCTGTAACTAGAGATGCTCCATTCTCCCTTCTTCTCTCATAAATGGCACTGGGTTTGCATCACTGATCACCACTATCCTGTTTGTCCGTCCTCTATTGGGTGTTGGTTTTCTGAGGAGGATGTGGGCATC
The DNA here is from genome assembly GCF_016161935.1 of Mauremys reevesii. NCBI lineage: Eukaryota > Metazoa > Chordata > Testudines > Geoemydidae > Mauremys > Mauremys reevesii. Next base: position 85,352,629 of record NC_052632.1, read on the forward strand.
CTAGTTACCGATGGGCCCCTGTCAGTGTTGGGAAGGGCCATGAGTACTGTGTAAATGTGAGTATTTTGCATGTTGATTTTAAATGTATAGAAGTAGTTGGTTGCTGCTTCATTGTAGGTAGGAATGTGCTGGGGCTCTTTTTGGGTGTCAATTAGGTTAGTTTATCCAAGGGAGTGTGGTATTGTGGTGTTGTGACCATTAGCAATAACCTGGCATTTATTGTTTGTGTGCCACAGGGTATTTGAGTCCAGAACTGAGGAATGGGCTGTAGCAAGTGTGCCCTGTTTGGTTTACATGGGTTCTTGTAAGTATGGTGCCAGTGGGCACAGAGGAGCTGTTGCATCCATGAGGTAAGTGTTAAGTTAGAGCTTTTAGTGCAGTCCTGTTGATGGGAGTGTGGTCTTTTCTGTGTTAGATAAGGTGGGCTTATGATGAATGGGTTCATCACCAGTTTTGTGTGTGAGACAGCAGATGAAGACAATATTTGGGTTAAGTTGTTGCTTGTTCTCTAGAAGAAGGTTGGACTTAGGTGGGTGGTCAGTGAGAGTGTTGTCGTGTTTGCCCTAAAATGTTGAGTAGTTTTCCTTGAATATATTGTGTGATGTAGGTATGGAGATGTGTTGATATTCCTCAGGGAAGGGGTATCGGTGGGGAGGTGAGTGTGGAAAATATGTAATGGGACTGAGAGTTGCAGTTTGAGGAGGGTGAGGAAGCCCATGACTGGTGTGTCCTGTGTTCCCGTAGATGGTTTGTTGAAGAAATAGGGTGGGATTTGTTGCATCATTTGTGGGTTTGACTTTGAGTCTTTGTTGGATTATTATTTTGTGTTTGCAGATCCTTAAGAGGCTTCAAGAGGTGCAGTTTGTGAAAGAAGGATAGATGTGAGGCCCCATCTGGTGGAAAAAGAGTGAGTATCTGGTTATATTTTTCTGTGTTTTGTATCATGTGCTCTTCTTTTAAAGTCTTGCTCACTTTGCGATGCATGTATGTGGATGTACATGTTGGGGTACTAGTATCGGTAATCTGTAAAAGAAGGTGTCACCGTGTATGCAGTTGGTGTTGCATTTGCTTGTGGGGGAATGGAAAAGAGTGATGCAGAAATAGGTGCTGGGTGTGTAATTGCAGATGGTTTGAGATGGTCTTCATGGTGTCAGTCAGTATGTACTGTGAGTGTCATGAAATGTTTGTATCATTGTAGATTTTGTCTGAAGATGGGGGTCCAGTTGGGCAAAGAACAAGTGAAGTAGACGTATGCCTGTAGGGGACATGAAGTACTTATTCTCAAAATGGAAGTGGATTTGATGTCACGTTTGCAAGTTAAGTATGTGTCATTTGTTGTTCTGTGTGATATTGGAGATGGGAAATGTCTGTCACTGGGTGCACGTCAATGGGCATCACATGTACTTTTGTTTTAGAAACGGAGATGTTTAGCATTTGATCCAAGGTCATTGAACTTGTGAATTCTTTTCTCATTCTCATAGGAATCCACTTTCCGACCACAGAGATGGAAATATCAGCATCTCCGGAGAAGACTTTGGTGTGCGTTGTTTGGAGCAATCGGGCTTTGATATTGTATTATTTGGGTCAAGATGTGAAGTGTTGTCTGTTTGATGGCTAGAATGTAGTAGAGCAGTGGGGCTGATGTCACTGTGATCTGGTAGATACCTGAGCAATTATATCATGAAATGCCATTATTGTCATTTCTGTGATTCGAATTGGAGAGGGTGGGTTCATTTGTTTGGTCGGTTACAGGAACATCACCACATAAGTACTTGCACAAAATGCAATTGTTTTCCGAAATGAATGGTTTGTTTGCCACTTGGAATGTTCTAGCCATCAAAGTTGCAAGAGGACACAGTTTGGGATGCCCCAATAAATGATACAACCCTCAAGTGTTTGTGAATTTTGTTCATATTCCTGTGTATGCTGTATTTGTTAGGTTGTAATGTATAGTTTTGGTTGTGATTGGATGACTTCATTAGTCATCCACTTTGTAGCGTGCTAAATCACTGCAGTGATTTCTGAAACCATGGTACAGTGCAGTCAAACGGCCGGAAGGCTGACGTTATAACAAATTTGTCAGCCTTTTGGCTGTTTCGCTGCACTGTACCATGGTTGGGACTGTCCCGGACAGTCTTTGACTTAACATTTTGTACATGGAGGTGCTATAGAGGGAGCATGCTGGCCAGTTGCTAGGGGAGGTATAGTCAAGTCCCATTTCTGTCTCTTACAATAGATGCATGGTTTTGGACATGTGATGGGGGATGTGTAGAAGTATATGGAAGCGAAATGCCAGGGTTGCTTATGTTAATGTTTTGTTGTATGGTGGTTTGTGTTACATAAATAATCAGTATTACTGAATGTGTGTGCAGTCCTGTACAGTGTCCAATATTTGCAAGTTCATACTGTAATGGCTGCCTTGTTGAATAAATAAAGCATTGTGTAGTCAAGCAGAGAATCTGCGTTGCCGTGTTTCCTTGTTTGCAAAGTAGCTGTGAAGTGAAGTTTGGAGAAGTGAGTGTACTATTGGAGGTAATTGTCAGGGCATTGGAGGGTGGGCTGACATGGAAGGTAATGTATCTTGGTTAGGGTTTTTTGGGTCTAGGGTTAGGGTTTTTTGGGTCTAGGGTTAGGGTTTTTTGGGTCTAGGGTTAGGGTTTTTTGGGTCTAGGGTTAGGGTTTTTTGGGTCTAGGGTTAGGGTTTTTTGGGTCTAGGGTTAGGGTTTTTTGGGTCTAGGGTTAGTTGTTTGGGTCTAGGGTTAGGAGTTTTTGGGTCTAGGGTTAGGGTTTTTTGGGTCTAGGGTTAGGGTTTTTGGGTCTAGGAGTTAGGGTTTTTGGGTCTAGGTTAGTTAAATTTTAGGTTAAAATTAAAATTAAAATTAAAATTAAAATTAAAATTAAATTAAAATTAAAATTAAATTAAAATTAAAATTAAATTAAAATTAAAATTAAATTAAAATTAAATTAAAATTAAAATTAAAATTAAATTAAAATTAAAATTAAATTAAAATTAAAATTAAAATTAAAATTAAAATTAAATTAAAATTAAAATTAAAATTAAAATTAAAATTAAAATTAAAATTAAATTAAAATTAAATTAAAATTAAAATTAAATTAAAATTAAAATTAAATTAAAATTAAAATTAAATTAAAATTAAAATTAAAATTAAAATTAAAATTAAAATTAAAATTAAATTAAAATTAAATTAAAATTAAAATTAAAATTAAAATTAAAATTAATTAAAATTAAATTAAAATTAAA